>NW_025408608.1:1800000-2030753 GCF_019456465.1 Bacidia gigantensis | reverse complement strand
CAATTATGAACTCTCTGGTGCGCTTCTGGGATAGGACTCTATTCTTAGCCTCACGGTTGACCGTGAGAAATAAGCATCCTAGACAACGACCTCCCAGCCACAGACCCAACGACTGACACAATTATTCAATCCCTCCTCACAGAAACATTCAAAGGGGCAACCGTAATTATTGAACCGCATAGATTGAAGAGAGAGTCGTGGTTATGGAGGGAAAAGAATTATTGAGGAGTACATGAAGGGTTGGAGAGCGGACAGGAGAGCGGTATATGGGTGGGGATAACGAGGCCGAGTAAAAGATCAGGTGTGAAAGGGAGGAGAAGGAGTAGCGTTGACCCTAAAGGCATGGAGGCCAAGAGAGCAGGGGACGCACTGTGGTCGATGTAGGCTAATGCAGGTATCGAATATGTTGATCATGGTTTGGCCAGAGGGAAGTACAAGACCGTCGGTCAACAGGCCCTCAAGTCTCTTCTTGATACAGCACTAGTCTACTAGTTTGAACGCTGGTATGTGTACTTCGCCTACTGCATGACCAGTCGACCAATATATACAGCTAAGGGTTGCGCGGTGAAATGGTCGACTATCAGGGTGTGTTCGGATAAGTCTTTTATAGTCTTCTTTATCGGAAAATGTCAAACCGTATTTCGTCTTCTCAACATGCTATTAAAACTGAAATTCTGTGCTGGCTGATCTTCTGAGCAGACACTGCATTGGATGACTGGAATCCAGACATCCCGGCGCCTAATAGACATGAAGGTCATTATAGGATAAAATCTCGGAGGGTCAACTTCAAAAGGAACGGTCAACATGTGACTAAGAACCCGCACCCAGACATCATTCTTGAAGATGCCCATTCTGACTCGGGATGGCGAGCATCATTGCCGAAGGTAAATAGGGCCCCGTCAAGGCTAAAGCTGGCCATTCTTTGGTGGAGCCAATTGGGCAAAGCAATACCTATCTCTGCAGAGAAGATCATCTGTCTGAGTAGCCCTGCAAGAAATGCCCGCGCATTGACTTGATGAAATTCTGGGTGCTCAATGTCGCTGTATCGGAATGCTTCTATTTGCAACGACTTCTTAGGATAGTCTGAAGACGCTTCATAAATGACCTTCCCTTCATAGTCTTCAGTCTGATGAGGCGTTGCCTCACGAAACTCCAAGAAACCACGACGAGTATCATCCAGCAAGAAGTAATAGCGCCCATAATCAAATCGTTCCGCATTCTCCATCTCGCTAAATGCTAGGTCAAATCCCCAAGCGACGTGGTCAACATTAATCATTCCGCCTGTGGGATATCCGCTCACATACAGCTCCAAACCTTCTCTGCGAATGATCCGAGACCTGATGGGTTCGCCCCACGGCTGGAGAAGAGCTCCTGACAAATAGTCCGCTATGATTCGCCATCCCAGCATTTCCGGATAGGAGCCAGCTGCTATGCCGACTCCAGCTACCCACTCGACTGCGAAATCAAGTGGAGGATAGTTCAGACCCCTCAACAGAGACGTTTCATTCACCAAAGAGATGGGGGTGGTGCCTGAAGGGGCTAGAATAGCTAGGGCACAACCGTTTTGAAAGGACAGCCACTGCCAAACCCAAACAGAGAGCACAGAGTAGAGAAGCATCGAGGATACTGGAAGAATCCTTAATTCCCCGGCTATTGCCTGCGCATACAAGTATTGAAGAGGGTGAGCAGCTTTCGTGGCGGTTCCTATGCACTCGGACTGCTAATCTTAGCTATCATGTCTGAGACAGGGCTGTCGACTAGTGAGACACCGAGAAGGTTAGAAGACAGCGACTTTAAGAAAGTCTGAACATAGAATCTCATTCAACAAGAAAGCTCATCCAAGTCCACGAAATCCAGCACAGATCAAGAATAATGAAACCCTGCTTCTACCAATCAAATTTCCATGGTGCGCTCGCATGCGGACCCTTTTAGAGTAGGCCTTATTGCCAAATCGAACACAGAGACTTCACGACCACATACGCCCGCCCTGAGTCGTGCTAGGTGATTCTACACACAAGGCCGCACCCTAGACGTTTCTCAGCCCCTCCCTTCCCTGAATTAAAGCGAGTAACATGCACCTTCCCATACACAGCCATTTGACTGACTATGCACCTCTTCCTAAACTCATCTCCGATATTGCTCATCTCAGACAAATGGTCCATCAACCCAATCGGCCTGAATATGATTGCCGGCATCGCATTTACCCTACATCCCGCTATCCGAGAATTCCTCATTCATAAGCCCTGTTGCTCGCACGTCCAGCCTCCATCACATAGTGACTGATATTTTCACCTTTCTCCACCATGCATTTACATTTTACTAGTCATGAAGATACCCTTTCACAGCCATTGTTGGCTTTAGCATACCAGCGCAACGGCTTATATCGGTAAGCTGACCGTCGTCCTTGGTACCTGTGCTGGCGATTGTGTTTCTGGAGCGTCTTGGAGTTCGCGTTATAAACAGCAAAAGACTTGGGCCATGCTTCCTTGTATTTTGATGATCACGACCTGTTGGCTTACGTCGATCGGCCAACAGGGTAGCTTGCATCTCCGCCCAGCTGTTCGATGCCTTCGTTACCCGTGCTTCTGACCATGATCCTGAAGCCGTGCCATGCTTCGCAAAACTCTCGAAAGAAATATTTCGCAGTATGACTTTCAAATATCCGTCGTTTCATCGACTGTCTCCCATAATCCCGTTAACAAATGAACGGGATTGATACATTGGCATTTGGAAGACATAGTCTTTAACAATATTTACCCCTTCTATGCTCCTTTCCATGTTCTTTGGTCGACTTCTGATACGTTGTAAGATGCATTCAGCGCCTCATACAGAGAAGCATTGCCTCCAGATCCAGCTTCATGCAAGACTCTTGAAGAAAAGAATCGTATATTGTTATGGGATCTTCTCTTTCCGTACCTCTCCTCACCCACATCATTCACATCCTCCTGCAAACCATTCCATGTCTCCTAAACATAACCGCCCTTCAAGTCTTCGTAGGCGCCGACACAGTCCGCACCAACAAGTCCTTCACAACTTGCAGCGATATCCAAGAATTCGCCTGCAAGAATCCCCTACGTGGGCTAGATGCTCTGGCCGCGACAACGGCGGTTGATGCCGGAACCACGCCTACGCCTGTAATGTAGGCACCTTCCACGATGACCTACCGGGTCACTGCATCGAGACAGCTTTTTGTGAGGAGGCATACAATGTAGAACGGGACGCCGAAATACTTTCGTTGCTTGAGTACGCCGGAGCTAGGGCAAGAAGAGGTCATAGTAATGTATGCGAACAATGCTCTCACCGGGGTCGATTGTGCTGTTAATGATGATGACGCGTGGGCAACTGTGATGGACCAGCTGTATCACTCGGTGAATACGCTGCCGAAGCCTGGTCAGATCAAGCCGTGACGCATAGCTCGTGAGAAAAGCGCTGATTCGAACTTTGTCACTATTGAGAAGTTCAGTCTAGAGGAGACTTGTCCAGCTCAGGGGCCTGAGGTTGGACATGAGGAAGGGAAGTGCTTTGTTGCTGCCCAAAATCGTAGACACGCTACTTGACATATTCTTGAACTCACGGGTATCGATGCAGTAGCTCTAACTTGTGGCAAGAGACTTCAAAGCATTGATCAGACTCTCCTATTGGGATAGTATGAACTGGGACAGTATACGCGAAATCTATGAAAACAATTGATATTGCACGATGAACTTTAGCGATGAGTTTTGATCTCGGGATCAAGTATGGTTCACTCGTTGAGCTCAATGTACGTTTCACGTTCTCAGAGGTGTGACCTGTAATATGATTGCGAGTACTATACCTGTGGAGGAAGAACGAATTCAACGTGTGGCGCCGCATATTGCACAGTCAGTGGGTTTATCCACGGATTTTTATCGTCATTATTCGTCAGACCCGACTACCCTACTGAATCCTCTCGCTCAACGACTGTCCGCTTCTTGCCCTGGAGTGGCCGCTTGAGATCTTCAAGGACTTGCTAGTGGTAACAAAATGTGATTGCTACCTACTTCTAGTCCTAATATTGCCAACCAGATTAGGATGTTGGGACATTTGGAGTAAAGACTATTCCAGGTGATTTGGCTCTCAATCTTGATGGGGTCATTACACGGAGTCTAAACCACCTGAGACAAAATATTGTCTGAGCACAGGCGCTTGTCACCAAATGCCGCGAGACAACACGCTAGAATTGCAGGAATATAGTTGAAACATCTTCTCACTGCGTCTGTGTATTGAAAAAATATAGAGAGCAATATAACAATTTCGACTACCTCTACGGGAATATCGTATTTTCTCTCCGATAAAACATTGTCCAAAACAACATGGGAAACTTTGTATCTCCCTCTTTAACATTTTGGCCCTCACGGCCACTAGTCTCGGACGACCTCAAAACACAAACTCCATTGACAATTCCACCTCGATCAAAGGGTGGGTGAATGCTTACATGGCATGTCCCACATACTCACAGATTCTAGCCCTGATCTACTTCAAGGTAGCACCGTCATTCGGATCGGAAACGAGTCAGTAAATTGGACCAATCATATCAAAATCCCTCCTAATCGCCCATAGATCCAGTCTTCAATTCCCCGACCCCAAACCTCCAGGCGACTTCAGGACTTCATGCTTCTACGACCCAGGTGCACGCCCGCTCAACAGCTTCCGGAGATACATCGCCATAATCACGTGTGCCGTCCAAGAAGCGGACAAAGACTGGAACCTGCGAGAGATGCGCGTGGATTGTGACGGAACAGAGGATATCCACCTCCGCTTGATTGGAAACCCACGTCCAGGAGACCCACCGCTGCTTGTCAAGCACGTCATGTGGTCGATCATAGCCGTCCCTCACCTATGGCAAAGGCAAGGGTTCGCAGAGATTCAGTTCAGGCCCATTCTGGCAGGGCAAATTCTAGGTCTTGGAAAGGTGTTTCGCGTCGGCGCGCGGAGCGAGGATGACAACATTTCATGGGGCTCAACCAGTCCCCAAATGACGTACAATGAGTCTGCCGGCACGCAGACCTACCGATCTCAGTCTCTGGCCCCTGGAAACAGGGATTTTTACCTCCAGGTGCACCCCAGCCTCAGCGACCGCGTCTTGTGCACAGCAGCAGTTTTCTACAACCAACTCACGAGTATGATAATGCATCTGGCCGTCATGGACAGAGACTCCCTGATAAGTGAGATACAGGTCTATGATCAGGAGCATGATATTACATTTGAGATGTCGGCGGCTCGGGGAATCGCGTTGGAGGACTTCCTCAACGGGCTGTTTTGCAGGCGATTGAAGCGCTGGCAAATTATGAGGCTGATGTCAGAGCTGATTGGAGGTTCAGGCCTTTCACGGGAACTGTCTCGGTGGATCGTCGGGTTGTCGGCACAACCGCTTTGTTTGAAGGTGTGAGACCACACGAATAGGGATGGGATAACGTCCAGCCAGAGGCGGATGTAAGCTAGATCCATCGTTGACTCTATTTCGAGGGATCCAATATGTGTTAAATTGCCTTCCTCATTGCTTTCGTCAGTGAATCCATCCAGGGACGCGTTGCCAACACCTCTGACAAATTTATAGAGATCGATAAACGTCGAGTCCTGCAAGTTCGGCATATCATAATGTCATCATCCTGATTATGCTTCAAATCTCCCTTGTCGCTGTGTCCGGAATGCCTCGACTTTATCTAATAGACACCCTCCCTAACGGCAAGGCGTGGAAGCAAGATCAATTCACTCACAACGTCAACTCACGCATTTACTGCGTAGGAAGGAGCCTGTTTGTCAGATAAATCAAATCTCTACATATCGTCTGATATGCCAGGATGTGCGTAATGCTCTGCACTGACCGATTTTGTGATCTGCACATTAAACTTGAATTTGATTCTCATACTTTCTCCAGTAAGCGTGAGATAGTAATCCCATCGAACTTGGTCGCTCCCTTGCTTTCACTTAGAGGACCCAGCTAGGACTTGTCGCTCTCTCAAGCCGTCATCAACATTTTGAATGGTGCGACCCTCAGTCAATTGACTGAAATCAACGAAGTATGTGTCAATGTTAAGGACATATAGACCACAGCCACAATTAGACTAAGACTCAATGACGGCTCGTCTGCCCAGACGCAAGATCAAATCCAGGTAGATGGACGATATGATAGTTGGCGTTTTCTAAAAGATATGATCTTTTACGAAGGGTTTTAGGAACTACTCAAAACGCGCTTGACGCACGTCGTTTCAAGCTGGCCACTTAAAAAGAGCCAAGATCTTGGTCTCATATGTGCGCATGAAACAATGCCATAAATACCCTCGGTCTCGCCTCTCGTCACATCTTCTATCTTCCAGTCGAAGACGTGAGCTTTCTGCTGCTTCTGATCACCAAGTCTTATCACATGCTATCGGAGATGGTGAGATACTGTCTCTAAGACGCAACAAGTGATTGGAATTTAAGAGTCGCGTCTACCACGCCAGGCACTCTTCCTGGACGACTTGACCCGCTTTAAAAAAAAACCCACCTACTTTGAAGAAGCCATAGAGCCTCTCCTCAGCAGCATCATCATCATCATCATCATCATCATCATCACAGCAGCGACTAACCAAATTATGCGCTTCTTGCGTATCACGCTGCTCGGTCCCATACTGCTCAGCTATATCATTCCCATTCTTGCGTTGCCAAGCCCCACGCAAGTCGAAGGTGTCTCTGTTCCAACAAACGGTTCTACCAACATAACAGGTCGGGGCCCCATAACCTGTTACGGCGAAGACACCAACCCCCGAGAAGCCCCCTTCAACTGGTGCGTCGGGACCGTCGATCATATGTACTTCGACACCGAGGCTTGGAGGGGCGAAGAGCGACATTTCAGCTTTTCAACCCCAGAAGACTCGCCTGATCACTTGCCACAGAATTTTTTCGACCCAGTCCATCCTATTGTACGTGTTTGGGTGGATTTGATCTCGGCCAAGACGGATGAAGCGGACTGGCGAGATATACATCGCGCGGCGTTTGATATCATGGAGGATTGTAGAGCGAAGGGCACGTGGGACTCTGGAGGGGAAGTCATGATGGGGAAGGAGGGGAACATTAGGGTTCAGCTTGGGATAAGAACTGCCCCAGTGGAGCAAACGACGACTTTGAAGTCATAAGTTGCGATGATGTAGGCGTCAAGTGCGTCGACTTGCCATTGAAAGAAGTGTTAGTGTACAACTATGAGAATGCTCTTCTTGGACGAAATACGATAAGTGACTGACCTCAATTTCACTTACATGATCGCTCTGACAAAGCCACGTTCTGGATTTTGTCTGGGCGGTCCTTCTCGACGTCTTTATATGATCAAACTTTGAAGTTTGATAGGAAGGAGCAAGAAGAGCGTTGCTTAAGTCTCTAGAGTAGGCTATCTACACGGGAATAATGCTACAGAAAGCTAATTTGCTGATAAGAAAAGTAGTTGGCGCTATGACCTAACCACTAGCCTTGTTTTTTACACATATGCCCTAACCTCGACCTAGGAGCCATCTCCCTATAACGAATCAAAGCACAGCCCACTCTACGATGACCTAAGCCACCCTGAATGGCTCATTGTCATTTCTGAAGTCATGGCAGCGTTGTGTTCACGGGATGATAAGTTTTTTGGATTGGGATCCAAGATGCAAGGACTGGGGAGCAGGAAGGGCTTACTTGGAACGGCTCTGCTGACATAAGCCTTCAGTCAGAGTACACATCAGATATGTAGAGATGAGGCGAGATTCATCGCAATATTTCGACCATCCCCAGGAGCATCGAGAGCGAAATACATTTTACAACATCATGTATAAATGTCTATTAATATTGCGACACAAAAACTATCCTATCACTAAGCTTACATGATATCAAAACGCTTTTATAGCGCTCAAGCCAGGATAATCACTCGTTCGCAAGCAAGCCCCCCGACTTTTCGGCAAACGGTCATAACGTCCAATTTTACTATCGTCTCTGCAGTCGGAGTGATCGAAGAATGTTAGGCTAGAAGACTGCATAACCCCTACTCCCCATTCAACGCCAATCTGCGGAGTCTGGGGACCGAAAGGTGTACATTTATTGTTGTAAAGTTTAGGGCGTGGCGCGAGCACGAATCCACCCTCCTCTGTACCTTTCTGGGTACCTGCGGGTAGTGGTGTTGCCGTACTGCACATCGCCCCCAGATGAGAACCGATCCAGCCTAATGAGTCTCGTTTGTCGAGAATGGCTGTGGTGTTAGGGTAAAGTCTGGTGGTGTTGTCAAACGGGACACTGAGAACGACAGTCGCTGCCAGAGCGATAGTTGAGAAGATGAAGATGTGCATCGTGCTTTGAAACAATAGGAACGGGAAATTTGCAGTAAATGTTTGGATCAATGTTGGAGAAAGTCAATGTGGTGAAAAGGTAGGAAATGGAAATCGGCGTTGAAACTGGTGGCTGAATGTTGATAAATAATAGCATTTTCTGTCCTGAATTAGACTTCTTTCAGGGAAGAAAGCATGAAATAAGCTCATTATGCATTATAGTTGTGAATGAAAGGGAATGTCTTGCGTTCAAGCAGTTGACAAAGAAATCAAGAGGCGTCCTTTGAAAGAACAAACGCAAAGCTGCGCTAACCCTTTTGGCCACTAGCATGTGTAGATTCAATAATCAAAAGGCGATGCAAGCAAAGAAGGGACTGACAGCAGGAAATCTATTTTCTAGTGAGCTTGTGGAGGGACCCTTCCATATACCTATACTCTAAAAGATTATACTAGCATCGGCCGCGGTAGGAGAGCCATGAAAGAGGTGTTCGAGAGCCACAAGGCAGAGTGAAGCGATTGACAACAACAACATGTTGCCCATGTCGAGTTTACGGCAGCTAGGACTCAATCATAAAGAACGTCTTTAATGCACCTCTCATATCAACAAAGACCCGGCGCATGCCGCAGCCTCAGCGCCTGCCTGTCTTATTGTGCAGCTTCTCCTGACTGCACGTTCAAGCGCGCAAGATTTGGTGTTTGACCTGCACAGATGAACCATTGCTAGACCACCCTCAGGGTGCCAGAGGTCTCACAGCTTGACAAGAGAGTCTTAGTAGTGGCGACGAATGTCAGTAAAGTCGCGTTTGGGGTTCTATCTTTGGCGTCAGATTCAGGCGCTTGCCGAAGGTCTCATACTCACCCCCAGGCACGGACCCTGTTTCAATATAAAGCAGAAAAGGGAAGGAATTTCGAACATCTATGTGAGTTGCGTTCAAGTGTGTGCAAGCTTTGGATGGTTTGACGCACGTCTTCAAATGTTCCTGTCGGGAGCTGGCTTAAAATATCGCCGAAGCTGCACAGAATCGCATCACTATTGAAGATTATGGAGTTTGTTTGCGCCTCAAAAGAAATCTGCGCTTCGGCGGTGGTACACTGCAAGTGATATTGAGGGCTTGAATTCTTACTCACGAGGGGAGATTTATAGTGTTCCGGCTCTCATTCGAGCGACTTTAGATCTGAGCGTACAACTCCGGCGACATTCATGAGCGATTGTAAACAATGAAGAGTTATTGAAAGTAGAATGGTCGTTCGTGGTGCAGAGGAAGAGCTATACTTTATAGCATCCCGTTTGACTCGTTGAACTATCTTTGTGTTGCTATCAATAACTAGACATCTTGCCATTCGCCAATTACGTTCATCAAAAGGAGCTCAAACCCTGGCGATCACTCATTTTCACCATACTCTCCACAAAGTCTCAGTCTACATACTCGCCACGCCCATAGAGCTAGTAGAGACCTCAAGGCCTTCAACTTTCGCAAAGCCGTCGCCCACCGACTCCAGGGTCCCTTCCGCCAATAAAAGATCCTCATCCTTGATAGTAAACTCGAAATCAGTGACCACATGCTCTGCCTCCACCTGTGCCTTTACGAGACCCACACACCCGGCGGCCTCGTCATAGCTGATCGTCTGAGCACCCAAGTACTGAACTGGCTGTAAATCGACCTGGAGCCGAGGATACATAGTTCTGGTAATCTCAGTATTTCTCATCGGGCCATCGCCTTTGTTTTCAAGCTGCTCTTGAAAGATTTGGAGCAGTCCAGATATCGCTGCTGGCTCAATGCGTCTACGATAACGCGGAAGATTGACATTGATTTTGAGGGTTCTTGGGGTTATGCTCGAGGCTGGGATCGTCATGGACAAATTGCTAGTACTATTAGCATCAAGGAAGCTTCGCCATCGCAAGGGGCTCACGCTGCAGGGTCAGCTGCATCAGATTTAGCATCGCGGGCGTTGATGACGCTTACTGACTGGAGGACAGCCCTTCCACCATTTTGAGTAGTGGGCAAAGCTGAAGTGATTTGCGTAGACGCTGCGAAAGATGTCAAGAGAAGCGCTAATTTCCACATTGCGTCGTCTTTTATCTCCAAGTTTTGACTCTTGAGGTTGTTCTTCCTGTTCTTGATCTTGTCGTAATAGAAGCCCAACCCGGGAATGTTGAACGTCCAGTGATCATTATGTAGCTTTTTATATATCCCCGTATGAACATTGAGCTGGATCATCATGGTCCAGAGTGTCGACCATGGCTTACGCGCACGGTGTATGTTTCAGCATCTGAGCAGAGTTTGACTGTCAGCTCAGACGCGCAGCTTTAAGCGCTTCAGTATCCTATCTGAGAACTAAGAATCGCCTGGCCCCATGATTGCGTTTCCACTCCCTAAAGTGTGTTAAGCTTCTTCGACACGCAAAGCATGAGAATTGCTCTACTATCAGAATTGATATATGCTAAAGACATAGCGAAAGGGGGTGTCAGCACATAATCGCTTGTCTAGCACAATGCCTCAGAGAAAGGTTTTCCATGCAACATTTATTCTTCGCCAAGTCGATTTCCATATTCGAAAATAACCCTATCCAGGCCATCCTGCAGCTACTAAGAAACAAGGTGTAATTGAATGCTAAAATGTGTCAACGTCTCAAGACTTCATTCGTTGCCCAAAGCAGCACGATGAACTGGATGTCAAGGACCGCTCTTGATTCACTCGTAAGGACAGGCCTTCATCATCCGGATCTAGTGCTCGTGAACGATTATTGAAGAAACGCCAAATCTCTGGGCTTAAGTCTGACCTTGTTTGTGAGGCATCCTACATCGGGATGATGAGTGGTTGCAAGCACGCATGCATGTTTGCCGGATACGGAACAATGTCTGCCTCTGTCCTGATCGGTGACACGTGATGACTGTTACCCCTTTCAATCCTCGTGATATCTTTGAGATCTGACAAAGAGCGATCTGAATGCTAAGAGTTGACGCAAATCACACAGAGATCTTGGCTTTCTGATATCATACGTAGAGGTGACAAGATCGCAGGCATGTTGATCTAGGCATCTGCAGATGTTAACCCTGGGCCAGGGACCAGAAGAGCGTGACAAAAGATGGCAAAAGATAGCGGAACGGACTGGCTCATCCTGATCTGCTCGCATGGGGGCACTCTGCACAACACTTCTAGCAGATGCCGTGGCTTGAAGTGCACGTGCGATAGCGCGGATGGGCTCATGGTGGACGACATCAGGTGTCATATGGCGCTACAAGGGAGAACGAGTTCGCAAGCGTGCCAGAATGAGGTGACTCGAAATATTCAACGTCGTGGTCGTTGAGGTTCAAACAGAAGGAATTAACTTCTGCAGCTTGTACATACTATTCTTTCCTTTAGTAATATGTGCATTCCCGTGAATTGGACTCTGGGATACTAGGCTGTTGTAATATGTTGGGCTTACGCGTATTCGCGCAGCTAAGGGTGGTCGCACCTTCTGCTCGAGACTCTTCCATTAACTTATTCATACAACATGTACATCCTTGTGGCAGTGTGTCGAATGAATCTTGGAAAATAGGAGGCTTTCGCATCATGAATTTGGCGTGGCCCTCGCATTCATTACTTTGGCGTTGAACGTACATACTGCTTTTGTGACTTCGCCATCATCGGGTTGCTTCTCGCACGAAAAGATTGTCACCATAATAGGCTCCATAGGGGCGCCAGTTTTGTCTTTTCGTGGAATTGGTACAATCTCTTTGTCGGTCCCTTTGTAAGTTTTCGTGTCCGTCTTCCCATGTTCATCATCCTTGTACTGAAAGCTGAACACATCCATCGGGTTCCAAGGCTGTTTTGATTGTGGGGGATCGATGACTTTCATCAGGTCGTGACCGCCGAGAGTGAAGGTGAAATCATTCGTCGTTTGGTGGTCGCCTTCGCCCTCGCCGCTTCCGAGCTTCGTTCCAAGGTCATCGTCGGACTCCCAGCTGCGTTGTCGCTGTTAGTATTGTGGAAAACCAGCACATTGATGCATACATCAAGTGTCGACATGGGCAAGAAAGGAGGGATGCTTACGTGACTTTGCCCCTGTAAAACCAAAATCTACGCTGAATGTGACCTTATAGATACCGGAGCAGGAAAGTTGACCCTCTTTCCCGCAATCACCACGTTTGGTAGTGTCGGGTACATCGAAGGTGTCAACTCTGTACACCCCGCATGGGCTCTCTAATTGAAGGTCACCGTGAAGCGTGCCAGCAGAACCTATCGAGCATTAGTGTCATCTTTCAAACAGATACAGATTGCAGCGTATATACATACATTGGGTCCACAATTTATAAAGGGTGTTAAAACAATCATCTTGAGGGCAATTGCCATGATCGAATTTGACCAAGTTGAACCACAATCCTTTGCCATAATCCTGACTTTGGTAATCATTCTTCGAAGTATCTTTGCACCAGTCCTCACTCGCTTTCTTATAATTGTCTGCCGTGATTCCTACACTGGAGCCAGCCTTACTGTCAAGCTTGCATACAGCTGGCCTCGGATCTATTTTGGAGCATGGTCCAGCAGGGGCGGAAGGGTTCCGGTTGTACATTGTTTCCACAACTGCTTGAAGTGCCGAGATGGCAATCATTTTCTGTCCAAGCTCCGTCGGGTGGAAGACACTGTATGCGGTAACAAATAGTCAGCTACTAGGTAGGATCTGACCAGGATGACAGACGAGCCGAAACAAAATGCATAGTGTCGGGGGTCAGACACCAATCCTGGAGTCTAACAAAGGGCCTAACAGGCAAAATGACGTACCTAGCGATGAAATCTGGAAGTCGTCTTCTTGAGATAGATGCCCAGACCCCTCTCTTGCGATTGCTGTTGTCGTCACTATTGACGACTTGCTTGTCCTTTGGTATGTTACCATTGTCGCCTGTGCTCAGTCTTTGAAAGACAAGCCCCGGGTGGTTAGGGTCATTCGGGTTGTTGTCTGATAAGTCTGGATCACCATCTTCACAGAATCGTCCACCAACATCAGAGACATATTGGTCCCATTCAACTGCTAGGAAATCGCCGCCGAATGACCCTTTCCTTGCTTGAGCGGTGCCGATGGCATTCCTAAGCTTCACATTGGTGTCGTAAACAAGATCATTCAATCTTCCCCGCAAGTCCTTATCTACTGGAGGATATTCGGGGTTCAAAACTTGTTTGACCGTGTCATACACTTCGCTAGTGCAACTCTCCGTACTATCATCGAAGAACTGCGCAGAACCGTAGAAGTCAGCATTCGAAGACGCTCGAACAGGCATATTCAATGGCGTGTAGGGATGTATGTTCCAGAAGACGGTTCTGCTATGCCTGGACGCTAGACCGCGATAAAACGTACCTTCGCGTAGAGAGTATAGGCGATTATGCCCTTGTCTTTGATCTTGGCCTGCAAAGTATCCAGCAAATATTTGATATGTGGCTCTAGATCCGCAATCGCATCCTGGGTCTTCTTGATGGCTGCTTCGCAATCTTGTTTTGATGAGAGAGAATAGACACAGGTCTAGACGCATTCGTTAGACTTGAGTAAATACTTTTCGCGCTCAAGAATGTCGGGGTCTGAAGGAGCGGCTCCGCCAGAGCGAGAAGCTTCTTAAAGAAACCCTAAGCTTAGACAGCCGAGGAATGCGACAGAACGTACCTTCAAGACTTCCGAGAGAAAGACGTCATTGCCGCCGGCTGAAACGGTAATCAGATCCTGAGAGTGATCAGGCAGCTCTTTGGCTTTCTCCTCAATTTGAACTGATGTGTGACCTGAGCACGCAATATTCTGGAAAGTCGCGTCTGACACGAACACATTCTTCAGGAGGTCGGGATAGCCTCGATAATACCGAGAGCAAGCTGAATCAACCTGGTTGCCCACACCCATACCAGCAGCGTAGCTATCTCCCAGGGCCGTAAATTGTTTGATCCATGAGGTGTCGGTGGGAGAAGAATCTCCAGATGGATCGGGAGCAGTATTGATGAGGGGAACCCCAAAAGCTTGGACTGGGACAGCGCCCCAGATGGCAAGGATTGGGAAAGAGAAAAACAAGGTCCACATGACTCCCGAGCAGGTCGAGTGAGATCCTTGAGAAGTGACGGATACTCTTATGCTTCACGGCCCTAATGTTCTTTGGCCAGCACTTTTTGGATGTTGTCGAAGCTGGCTATTGTCTAGTCTCTTTCTCGAAGCTTTCAGAGAGGAAATGGCGATTTTGACCAATGACTCGGGTGGGTACGCTGAGTAGTGAGAGCATGGGAGTGAAGGCCAGTGACAAGAGAACTCAAGCAAAGAGAAGCTCGAGCAAGAACAAGACGCTGAATAAGGTTGAAGACTTGAGCTAAGCCCCGCGAAGCGCGTTGATGAGCGTAGAGCTCTTTGACAGAAGTAGGTGAATGATGGGTAATTCCATTTTCACTTGTCGCACAACGAGGTAGTGACCTAAATATCAATGTCCTTGTTTGTTGCATTTGATGGCGATACCCTTCACCACACCTCATACCTGCTGTTGGCCGAGATCCTACCATATCACATGTTGACAATGAAGGATCGTTATACACAACAAAAGCGGCTGAGCCTTGAGCACACAGTACAGTAAGCAAGTGGGCTTATACCGCCAACAGGAGCGCCAGCGATGTTGACCTGCGACTAACTATCTCCTGCCACTAGAACGACACCTCAAACATAACTATTGAACTGAAACATGACTGAAGGATTTAGGATTATCGTGAAACATAGCCAGCCTCCTTCGTCAGCTCTAACTGCTTTCGGCTAGCTTCTTGTGAAAAATCGGCACATCGGACATTGAAGTTATCTCCGAGGCGATAACCCCTCTCGAATGTTGTGGCTCTTTGAATGAATAGAAAGAGCATGAACTACAGCGCTTTGAGGAAGGTTCCAAAATGACCATCGAAAGTATCGGAAGGCTGACAAAGAACCTCGCAGCCATGGGCCTGTCTTGCTACGCAGGCACATCAGCAGGAGGAGGGATTTAATAACAACCAAGGCTTTCCTACAATATCGAGCTATCGAATTAGACGTACGGTATAGAACTGTCAGGGATGTATGCTACTACATCACTACTACCATCTTCTTGACGGGTGTCCTCATACTCACGTGGCATGAACTTCAGCGATGGACCTGTTCCGCCAACATGACGAATGCTTAGGTGCTCATCCCTGTCAAAGAATCCTACAGACCAACGACTTGCCCTACCCGCACATTCCTCGACCAACAAGATCTATGGTTGTGCCCAGACCGTGTAAACAGTCCGCAGGATGAATATAGACATGTGTCTGCCACGTGAGTTCAGGTTATAAGCTCGTCAGGCAGTGCATGGAGCAAGCACTGCCTGCTGGATTTATGTCCTGAATAGGGAGTTTGCAACTTATTCTACCTGTTTCATCAGTTGTTGTTTCATTCTTCTCACTTCCTACGTGACTACTATTCTTACCCTCAGATGCGGAGATCCCTCAACAAGCGCAGTAAAGCTGTTGCTTTGGGAAGATTGGAATAAATACTGGCTGTTCTTTTCATAAGTCGTCCACGTCGGCCTCGGATTTCTCCAAACCCTGGACTGTCCTTGCATTCCTTCCTCAAAGCCCAAAATTATACCGTCGCTCAACCCTCTATCACAGAAGTAGTATCATTCTCTCAACGCGATGAAATTTTTTTCCCACACTTCGCAGCTCCTTTTTTCCATTTTCTGGCTTGCTATACTTGTTCTCAGCATCGAGCCAGGAGATCTTGGAGTCAAATGGAATGTCGATCTTGCCACTGGACCTACGGACCGTCCACGACGCTGGCATGTGTGGACCGCAATTCTTGAGGTAATTTATCTCCTTGTCTGGACCCCTTACAATACAATCGCGTCCTTGGAACGATTATCTCTACTATATCCATTATTCCTCGAGTGTCGTGTGAACCATCATCTCGTTTCATGCGTACAATTTTCCAGACACTAATGTTGTGCAGTTTGACGACCTTGTATCGAAATTATTCACGAATGGGGAAATAGCTGGGATAGCTAGAATGGGCTATAAAGCCATGGAAAACAACTATGCCACCAAGCCATGGAACGATCCTAACTTGCCAGCCAAAGTCGACGGGCCAAACAACGTACCAGTAATGGTGGCCGTAATAACTTTTGGAAAACGGGTGTACATAGCGTCACCCATCAAAGGGAAAAATCCCCGGGAACCGCTTTATAATCATCTCGACAAAGTGCTTAGAGAGACTCTGCTGGAATGTCAATTCGACCTGAATGCTGAGGGGGATCATGAGAATATAGGCGCTTGCGGCGAACTCATGGCTGCACATATAGCAATCCAATCCGGAATAGACGCCGACTTGAAAGCAAACGAGGACGGGCATCGAGGTATACTGATTGGTGGAAAGGTACGTCATCTAATTAATGATGGCTGTGAGGACATATTGCCTACGAAGTTTCTCCGCACCGCGACACTCGTAGACGAGAATCCTTATACAGTCTATCGACTTCCGATCTTGACCTTGTGAACAATAGCTAACGATAACAGGTAGTATCGTATGGCCTACGTGGGGCCGCGAATGCACGGACCGAAGGCATCAAAAAGCCTTGTGGAGCTTTGGGACCCGGCAATGTGCCTAACCCAAAAAAGTGGGGCTGTAACAAATTCATAACATACTCGGGACTTGAAGAGATAGCACCGGACACAGAGGTGGTGGACAAAGTGCCATTTCCGGACTTCAAACAAGTGCCTGTTTGTAATATTTAGCTAAAGATTTCAGTCGAGAGTGTAGAGTAGTAACACTGACTGTAGTTTGTCACAGCAATTACAAGCTCTACCAATGAATAGAAAAGATGACAATTGAAATCCAAATTCGCGCATGGAATATCAACAGCTAGCTTGCTCTTCTGCGATCATCTCTGAAAGTCTTCGTATGTGGAATCAGCGGGCACCTTCAGTCCCACTAGAGACTTGATACTGAGTGAAGTCTCCCTATCAGATAAGAGTCATCTGCGTACTCCCCGCAGGACCGACCGTGATTGCGAGCTATATCATAGAGGCTCTTGAGGAATAGAGGACCATATCCAACAGAGGACAAAGTATCTGGATTTAGCGACGTATCATTATTGAAAAGAGAACGTTCCATTCACCATCCTGCGGCCTGCTGACCCTGACTAAGCATTCCTTTGAGTAAGACGGAAGCGTGCATTGAGCAGATGTTGGCACTAGCCCGCATGGTGCTTAGCGCTTATTCATCAAGAGCCGCACAGCCACATCCAACCAAGTGAATCTTCGTTTGCATATCTGTCTCTGCTTATTACTTTGACTTCGACGTGCACCTTGATCATTGATGCGACGTATGTGAATAGACTTAGCTAAGCATTATCTCGGTACACAGTTCTCAAATCGCACCAACTCGCCCGCGGTCACAAAGCAATCTCCTCAGTAGTCTGCTGCGATCACGATTCGAGAAGACCAGCCTGAACATAAAACCTCGATCAGTTGAGGCCGTCTACTGAGAAGCATGTCTCTCTCAGACCTGCCTTCTGAGCTTATCCATCTGCTACTGCAACCACTTAATAGGCAGAATATTTCACGTCTCTCTCGTTGCAGCAAGCGACTCCGAGGATTCGCCCTTCCTGATCTCTACAAGAATCTGGAATGGCAACTTGATGTTGTGCATGATTCTCATCACCCACATTGGCTTCAACTTGATCTGCTAATAAGGACTCTTGTTGAGAAACCTGAACTAGGCAATCATGTCGAACATCTTCAGTTCTGGGGCAGATTTCGCGCCCAACGAATCAACATCCCGCCTAGGCTCACAACAGAGGAGCTGGAGAAAGCTAATGACCATATCTCACGCGCTTTTTCCAAGTGCCATCGATGTATGGACTCTGGCTCTGAGACGTGGCTTGATGCCGGGCTACGCATGCATTATACTGGTGCGTTACTTTCCCACGAAGAATTCTATCTTTATCCCTCAACATAAAGCTGGCAGAGGCGATCTGTCACAGAGAGATACCTAGAGACCCCATGATATAGAAGTGAGAACATTGTCACCGACTTCATATTCTGGCATTCTCAACGCGAGTCAAATCGCTCAAATTGGGATATGAATTTTTCGCTAACGGCTCCTACCTTGAAACCCTTTTCAAGAATGCTCGAAGGCATACATCGAACGGAGAAATCTATGGAGTTCCACCCCGATTCGAGCACTTGGAAGCGTCAGTCTTGGCGCTACTAAGCCCGCCGAAGTAGTTCCCTATGAGAACGCTTGTTCATACCACGATATCATTTCAGCTTCCAATCTACCGTGTTTACAACATCTTAGCATTCAGCTAGAATGGACAATGGATATCAGCAGACTTCAACATCCGCACCTGAGTTGCCTGACATCATTGAAACTGCTGTACTCTGGGCTCACACCTGAGTTTCTGCCAGCACTTCTGTCATCGGTAGCCGCCGCTTAAGGAGCTCATTTACCATTTTAATGCCTCTGACGATCATTACGATGAATTCTTTGACTCCGTAAGTGCATATCTTTCAGGCCGTACCTACTGTGTACACGCTATTTCATTTGCTTCCCTCTACTGCGAGTAGTTGTTGCCCTTACTATTAATTGAATCGCGGTATGCTTTACTGACTTTAACCAAACACTAAAGTGATGCACTGGGGAGAGCCATCAATAACGTCTCCGGATACCATTGAAGATTTAGAATTAGATATATATATGGGTGAAGGGGACGAACTTCCTATCTTCTACGATGACGGGTGCCTAAAGGGCAAGCTCCTTTCCTTCAGAGACTTTCGACAGCTTAGGAATCTCCGAGTCCTCTGGTCATGCTATCTGGATTCAAAGCGTCAACGCATCTGCCGCCGTTGTCATCCCTACTTCCCCCGGCTCGAAAGTCTCGAGTTACTGCAAAAATTTGTCAGGATTGGGCTGCAAGCAGTTGAAGGCAGAGAATTGGATTGAGTATATAGGCTGTCTGCTGCAGGATCGCGCGAAATCGCAGTGATCTATGCTCCCATTTTTGCTTTACAATGCTCGAGACTAACCGTAATTGGTTCTTGTACTGGGACAAGTTCACAACCATAGAGTGACATTATATATCAAATGGTGATCGCACTGTTCGCACTGTAACGCAGGCCTCGGCATGCGTACCCTGCGAACACTGCGTTACAACGAGCGGGCCTGGTTGGTCTCGCTAAGCCAACCAGTAACGAGTGTCCTTTGTTCCTCTAGCGCAGCCGGTGCGCTGTGTAGCCTGCGGGGCGTAACATTTAAACCTTCTTCTAAATAAGAGAGCAAGGGGGGCAATAACTAATAATATTTAACTACTTGTAGCATA
This sequence comes from Bacidia gigantensis, assembly GCF_019456465.1. Classification (NCBI taxonomy): domain Eukaryota; kingdom Fungi; phylum Ascomycota; class Lecanoromycetes; order Lecanorales; family Ramalinaceae; genus Bacidia; species Bacidia gigantensis. The sequence continues at coordinate 2,011,142 of NW_025408608.1, read as the reverse complement.
GTTACATAGTAATATGGTTGGGAAGAATTAAGTAAAAGGTTGTTTAATTAGCGGTGAATAAGAGCACCCTTTCCACTTCGTCCTCGCGATACGTTCACACCAACTACCTACTTTAGATACATTCTACTAGTAATAGGCTAATACCAACTTCATTCACTTTACTTAAGATCTTAATTAAGTAAATTTTAGGCGTAGAATTTAAGTATGTTAAGTCCAAGCATTTCTAGTCTTTATGTCATTTAGGCTCTAGCTTCTTGAATACTCCCCGAATCCCATACTGTTGACAAAGCGCTTCAAACTCTATGATTGTGCTTTTGTCCCAGTACAAGAACCAATTACGGTTAGTCTCGAGCATTATGCGGCGCAAAAATGGGAGCATAGATCCTTGCGATTTCGCGCGATCCTGCAGCAGACAGCCTATATACTCAATCCAATTCTCTGCCTTCCAACTGCTTGCAGCCCAATCTGACAAATTTTGCAGTAACTCGAGACTTTCGAGCCGGGGGGAAGTAGGGATGACAGCGGCGGCAGATGCGTTGACGCTTTGAATCCAGATAACATGACCAAGGGGACTCGGAGATTCCTAAGCTGTCGAAAGTCTCTGAAGGAAAGGAGCTTGCCCTTTAGGCACCCGTCATCGTAGAAGATAGGAAGTTCGTCCCCTTCACCCATATATATATCTAATTCTAAATCTTCAATGGTATCGGAGACGTTATTGATGGCTCTCCCCAGTGCATCACTAGTGTTTGGTTAAAGTCAGTAAAGCATACCGCGATTCAATTAGTAAGGGCAACAACTACTCGCGAGTAGGGAAGCAAATGAAATAGCGTGTACACAGTAGGTACGGCCTGAAGATATGCACTTACAGGTCAAAGAATTCATCATAATAGTCGTCAGAGGCATTAAAATGGTAAATGAGCTCCTTAAGCGGCGGCTTCGATGACAGAAGTGCTGGCAGAAACTCAGGTGTGAGCCCAGAGTACAGCAGTTTCAATGATGTCAGGCAACTCAGGTGCGGATGTTGAAGTCTGCTGATATCCGTTGTCCATTCTAGCTGAATGCTAAGATGTTGTAAACACGGTAGATTGGAAGCTGAAATGATATCGTGGTATGAACAAGCGTTCTCATAGGGAACTACTTCGGCGGGCTTAGTAGCGCCAAGACTGACGCTTCGCAAGTGCTCGAATCGGGGTGGAACTTCATAGATTTCTCCGTTCGATGTATGCCTTCGAGCATTCTTGAAAAGGGTTTCAAGGTAGGAGCCGTTAGCGAAAAATTCATATCCCAATTTGAGCGATTTGACTCGCGTTGAGAATGCCTAGAATATGAAGTCAGTGACAATGTTCTCACTTCTATATCATGGGGTCTCTAGGTATCTCTCTGTGACAGATCGCCTCTGCCAGCTTTATGTTGAGGGATAAAGATAGAATTCTTCGTGGGAAAGTAACGCACCAGTATAATGCATGCGTAGCCCGGCATCAAGCCACGTCTCAGAGCCAGAGTCCATACATCGATGGCACTTGGAAAAGCGCGTGAGATATGGTCATTAGCTTTCTCCAGCTCCTCTGTTGTGAGCCTAGGCGGGATGTTGATTCGTTGCGCGCGAAATCTGCCCCAGAACTGAAGATGTTCGACATGATTGCCTAGTTCAGGTTTCTCAACAAGAGTCCTTATTAGCAGATCAGGTTGAAGCCAATGTGGGTGATGAGAATCATGCACAACATCAAGTTGCCATTCCAGATTCTTGTAGAGATCAGGAAGGGCGAATCCTCGGAGTCGCTTGCTGCAACGAGAGAGACGTGAAATATTCTGCCTATTAAGTGGTTGCAGTAGCAGATGGATAAGCTCAGAAGGTAGGTCTGAGAGAGACATGCTTCTCAGTAGACGGCCTCAACTGATCGAGGTTTTATGTTCAGGCTGGTCTTCTCGAATCGTGATCGCAGCAGACTACTGAGGAGATTGCTTTGTGACCGCGGGCGAGTTGGTGCGATTTGAGAACTGTGTACCGAGATAATGCTTAGCTAAGTCTATTCACATACGTCGCATCAATGATCAAGGTGCACGTCGAAGTCAAAGTAATAAGCAGAGACAGATATGCAAACGAAGATTCACTTGGTTGGATGTGGCTGTGCGGCTCTTGATGAATAAGCGCTAAGCACCATGCGGGCTAGTGCCAACATCTGCTCAATGCACGCTTCCGTCTTACTCAAAGGAATGCTTAGTCAGGGTCAGCAGGCCGCAGGATGGTGAATGGAACGTTCTCTTTTCAATAATGATACGTCGCTAAATCCAGATACTTTGTCCTCTGTTGGATATGGTCCTCTATTCCTCAAGAGCCTCTATGATATAGCTCGCAATCACGGTCGGTCCTGCGGGGAGTACGCAGATGACTCTTATCTGATAGGGAGACTTCACTCAGTATCAAGTCTCTAGTGGGACTGAAGGTGCCCGCTGATTCCACATACGAAGACTTTCAGAGATGATCGCAGAAGAGCAAGCTAGCTGTTGATATTCCATGCGCGAATTTGGATTTCAATTGTCATCTTTTCTATTCATTGGTAGAGCTTGTAATTGCTGTGACAAACTACAGTCAGTGTTACTACTCTACACTCTCGACTGAAATCTTTAGCTAAATATTACAAACAGGCACTTGTTTGAAGTCCGGAAATGGCACTTTGTCCACCACCTCTGTGTCCGGTGCTATCTCTTCAAGTCCCGAGTATGTTATGAATTTGTTACAGCCCCACTTTTTTGGGTTAGGCACATTGCCGGGTCCCAAAGCTCCACAAGGCTTTTTGATGCCTTCGGTCCGTGCATTCGCGGCCCCACGTAGGCCATACGATACTACCTGTTATCGTTAGCTATTGTTCACAAGGTCAAGATCGGAAGTCGATAGACTGTATAAGGATTCTCGTCTACGAGTGTCGCGGTGCGGAGAAACTTCGTAGGCAATATGTCCTCACAGCCATCATTAATTAGATGACGTACCTTTCCACCAATCAGTATACCTCGATGCCCGTCCTCGTTTGCTTTCAAGTCGGCGTCTATTCCGGATTGGATTGCTATATGTGCAGCCATGAGTTCGCCGCAAGCGCCTATATTCTCATGATCCCCCTCAGCATTCAGGTCGAATTGACATTCCAGCAGAGTCTCTCTAAGCACTTTGTCGAGATGATTATAAAGCGGTTCCCGGGGATTTTTCCCTTTGATGGGTGACGCTATGTACACCCGTTTTCCAAAAGTTATTACGGCCACCATTACTGGTACGTTGTTTGGCCCGTCGACTTTGGCTGGCAAGTTAGGATCGTTCCATGGCTTGGTGGCATAGTTGTTTTCCATGGCTTTATAGCCCATTCTAGCTATCCCAGCTATTTCCCCATTCGTGAATAATTTCGATACAAGGTCGTCAAACTGCACAACATTAGTGTCTGGAAAATTGTACGCATGAAACGAGATGATGGTTCACACGACACTCGAGGAATAATGGATATAGTAGAGATAATCGTTCCAAGGACGCGATTGTATTGTAAGGGGTCCAGACAAGGAGATAAATTACCTCAAGAATTGCGGTCCACACATGCCAGCGTCGTGGACGGTCCGTAGGTCCAGTGGCAAGATCGACATTCCATTTGACTCCAAGATCTCCTGGCTCGATGCTGAGAACAAGTATAGCAAGCCAGAAAATGGAAAAAAGGAGCTGCGAAGTGTGGGAAAAAAATTTCATCGCGTTGAGAGAATGATACTACTTCTGTGATAGAGGGTTGAGCGACGGTATAATTTTGGGCTTTGAGGAAGGAATGCAAGGACAGTCCAGGGTTTGGAGAAATCCGAGGCCGACGTGGACGACTTATGAAAAGAACAGCCAGTATTTATTCCAATCTTCCCAAAGCAACAGCTTTACTGCGCTTGTTGAGGGATCTCCGCATCTGAGGGTAAGAATAGTAGTCACGTAGGAAGTGAGAAGAATGAAACAACAACTGATGAAACAGGTAGAATAAGTTGCAAACTCCCTATTCAGGACATAAATCCAGCAGGCAGTGCTTGCTCCATGCACTGCCTGACGAGCTTATAACCTGAACTCACGTGGCAGACACATGTCTATATTCATCCTGCGGACTGTTTACACGGTCTGGGCACAACCATAGATCTTGTTGGTCGAGGAATGTGCGGGTAGGGCAAGTCGTTGGTCTGTAGGATTCTTTGACAGGGATGAGCACCTAAGCATTCGTCATGTTGGCGGAACAGGTCCATCGCTGAAGTTCATGCCACGTGAGTATGAGGACACCCGTCAAGAAGATGGTAGTAGTGATGTAGTAGCATACATCCCTGACAGTTCTATACCGTACGTCTAATTCGATAGCTCGATATTGTAGGAAAGCCTTGGTTGTTATTAAATCCCTCCTCCTGCTGATGTGCCTGCGTAGCAAGACAGGCCCATGGCTGCGAGGTTCTTTGTCAGCCTTCCGATACTTTCGATGGTCATTTTGGAACCTTCCTCAAAGCGCTGTAGTTCATGCTCTTTCTATTCATTCAAAGAGCCACAACATTCGAGAGGGGTTATCGCCTCGGAGATAACTTCAATGTCCGATGTGCCGATTTTTCACAAGAAGCTAGCCGAAAGCAGTTAGAGCTGACGAAGGAGGCTGGCTATGTTTCACGATAATCCTAAATCCTTCAGTCATGTTTCAGTTCAATAGTTATGTTTGAGGTGTCGTTCTAGTGGCAGGAGATAGTTAGTCGCAGGTCAACATCGCTGGCGCTCCTGTTGGCGGTATAAGCCCACTTGCTTACTGTACTGTGTGCTCAAGGCTCAGCCGCTTTTGTTGTGTATAACGATCCTTCATTGTCAACATGTGATATGGTAGGATCTCGGCCAACAGCAGGTATGAGGTGTGGTGAAGGGTATCGCCATCAAATGCAACAAACAAGGACATTGATATTTAGGTCACTACCTCGTTGTGCGACAAGTGAAAATGGAATTACCCATCATTCACCTACTTCTGTCAAAGAGCTCTACGCTCATCAACGCGCTTCGCGGGGCTTAGCTCAAGTCTTCAACCTTATTCAGCGTCTTGTTCTTGCTCGAGCTTCTCTTTGCTTGAGTTCTCTTGTCACTGGCCTTCACTCCCATGCTCTCACTACTCAGCGTACCCACCCGAGTCATTGGTCAAAATCGCCATTTCCTCTCTGAAAGCTTCGAGAAAGAGACTAGACAATAGCCAGCTTCGACAACATCCAAAAAGTGCTGGCCAAAGAACATTAGGGCCGTGAAGCATAAGAGTATCCGTCACTTCTCAAGGATCTCACTCGACCTGCTCGGGAGTCATGTGGACCTTGTTTTTCTCTTTCCCAATCCTTGCCATCTGGGGCGCTGTCCCAGTCCAAGCTTTTGGGGTTCCCCTCATCAATACTGCTCCCGATCCATCTGGAGATTCTTCTCCCACCGACACCTCATGGATCAAACAATTTACGGCCCTGGGAGATAGCTACGCTGCTGGTATGGGTGTGGGCAACCAGGTTGATTCAGCTTGCTCTCGGTATTATCGAGGCTATCCCGACCTCCTGAAGAATGTGTTCGTGTCAGACGCGACTTTCCAGAATATTGCGTGCTCAGGTCACACATCAGTTCAAATTGAGGAGAAAGCCAAAGAGCTGCCTGATCACTCTCAGGATCTGATTACCGTTTCAGCCGGCGGCAATGACGTCTTTCTCTCGGAAGTCTTGAAGGTACGTTCTGTCGCATTCCTCGGCTGTCTAAGCTTAGGGTTTCTTTAAGAAGCTTCTCGCTCTGGCGGAGCCGCTCCTTCAGACCCCGACATTCTTGAGCGCGAAAAGTATTTACTCAAGTCTAACGAATGCGTCTAGACCTGTGTCTATTCTCTCTCATCAAAACAAGATTGCGAAGCAGCCATCAAGAAGACCCAGGATGCGATTGCGGATCTAGAGCCACATATCAAATATTTGCTGGATACTTTGCAGGCCAAGATCAAAGACAAGGGCATAATCGCCTATACTCTCTACGCGAAGGTACGTTTTATCGCGGTCTAGCGTCCAGGCATAGCAGAACCGTCTTCTGGAACATACATCCCTACACGCCATTGAATATGCCTGTTCGAGCGTCTTCGAATGCTGACTTCTACGGTTCTGCGCAGTTCTTCGATGATAGTACGGAGAGTTGCACTAGCGAAGTGTATGACACGGTCAAACAAGTTTTGAACCCCGAATATCCTCCAGTAGATAAGGACTTGCGGGGAAGATTGAATGATCTTGTTTACGACACCAATGTGAAGCTTAGGAATGCCATCGGCACCGCTCAAGCAAGGAAAGGGTCATTCGGCGGCGATTTCCTAGCAGTTGAATGGGACCAATATGTCTCTGATGTTGGTGGACGATTCTGTGAAGATGGTGATCCAGACTTATCAGACAACAACCCGAATGACCCTAACCACCCGGGGCTTGTCTTTCAAAGACTGAGCACAGGCGACAATGGTAACATACCAAAGGACAAGCAAGTCGTCAATAGTGACGACAACAGCAATCGCAAGAGAGGGGTCTGGGCATCTATCTCAAGAAGACGACTTCCAGATTTCATCGCTAGGTACGTCATTTTGCCTGTTAGGCCCTTTGTTAGACTCCAGGATTGGTGTCTGACCCCCGACACTATGCATTTTGTTTCGGCTCGTCTGTCATCCTGGTCAGATCCTACCTAGTAGCTGACTATTTGTTACCGCATACAGTGTCTTCCACCCGACGGAGCTTGGACAGAAAATGATTGCCATCTCGGCACTTCAAGCAGTTGTGGAAACAATGTACAACCGGAACCCTTCCGCCCCTGCTGGACCATGCTCCAAAATAGATCCGAGGCCAGCTGTATGCAAGCTTGACAGTAAGGCTGGCTCCAGTGTAGGAATCACGGCAGACAATTATAAGAAAGCGAGTGAGGACTGGTGCAAAGATACTTCGAAGAATGATTACCAAAGTCAGGATTATGGCAAAGGATTGTGGTTCAACTTGGTCAAATTCGATCATGGCAATTGCCCTCAAGATGATTGTTTTAACACCCTTTATAAATTGTGGACCCAATGTATGTATATACGCTGCAATCTGTATCTGTTTGAAAGATGACACTAATGCTCGATAGGTTCTGCTGGCACGCTTCACGGTGACCTTCAATTAGAGAGCCCATGCGGGGTGTACAGAGTTGACACCTTCGATGTACCCGACACTACCAAACGTGGTGATTGCGGGAAAGAGGGTCAACTTTCCTGCTCCGGTATCTATAAGGTCACATTCAGCGTAGATTTTGGTTTTACAGGGGGCAAAGTCACGTAAGCATCCCTCCTTTCTTGCCCATGTCGACACTTGATGTATGCATCAATGTGCTGGTTTTCCACAATACTAACAGCGACAACGCAGCTGGGAGTCCGACGATGACCTTGGAACGAAGCTCGGAAGCGGCGAGGGCGAAGGCGACCACCAAACGACGAATGATTTCACCTTCACTCTCGGCGGTCACGACCTGATGAAAGTCATCGATCCCCCACAATCAAAACAGCCTTGGAACCCGATGGATGTGTTCAGCTTTCAGTACAAGGATGATGAACATGGGAAGACGGACACGAAAACTTACAAAGGGACCGACAAAGAGATTGTACCAATTCCACGAAAAGACAAAACTGGCGCCCCTATGGAGCCTATTATGGTGACAATCTTTTCGTGCGAGAAGCAACCCGATGATGGCGAAGTCACAAAAGCAGTATGTACGTTCAACGCCAAAGTAATGAATGCGAGGGCCACGCCAAATTCATGATGCGAAAGCCTCCTATTTTCCAAGATTCATTCGACACACTGCCACAAGGATGTACATGTTGTATGAATAAGTTAATGGAAGAGTCTCGAGCAGAAGGTGCGACCACCCTTAGCTGCGCGAATACGCGTAAGCCCAACATATTACAACAGCCTAGTATCCCAGAGTCCAATTCACGGGAATGCACATATTACTAAAGGAAAGAATAGTATGTACAAGCTGCAGAAGTTAATTCCTTCTGTTTGAACCTCAACGACCACGACGTTGAATATTTCGAGTCACCTCATTCTGGCACGCTTGCGAACTCGTTCTCCCTTGTAGCGCCATATGACACCTGATGTCGTCCACCATGAGCCCATCCGCGCTATCGCACGTGCACTTCAAGCCACGGCATCTGCTAGAAGTGTTGTGCAGAGTGCCCCCATGCGAGCAGATCAGGATGAGCCAGTCCGTTCCGCTATCTTTTGCCATCTTTTGTCACGCTCTTCTGGTCCCTGGCCCAGGGTTAACATCTGCAGATGCCTAGATCAACATGCCTGCGATCTTGTCACCTCTACGTATGATATCAGAAAGCCAAGATCTCTGTGTGATTTGCGTCAACTCTTAGCATTCAGATCGCTCTTTGTCAGATCTCAAAGATATCACGAGGATTGAAAGGGGTAACAGTCATCACGTGTCACCGATCAGGACAGAGGCAGACATTGTTCCGTATCCGGCAAACATGCATGCGTGCTTGCAACCACTCATCATCCCGATGTAGGATGCCTCACAAACAAGGTCAGACTTAAGCCCAGAGATTTGGCGTTTCTTCAATAATCGTTCACGAGCACTAGATCCGGATGATGAAGGCCTGTCCTTACGAGTGAATCAAGAGCGGTCCTTGACATCCAGTTCATCGTGCTGCTTTGGGCAACGAATGAAGTCTTGAGACGTTGACACATTTTAGCATTCAATTACACCTTGTTTCTTAGTAGCTGCAGGATGGCCTGGATAGGGTTATTTTCGAATATGGAAATCGACTTGGCGAAGAATAAATGTTGCATGGAAAACCTTTCTCTGAGGCATTGTGCTAGACAAGCGATTATGTGCTGACACCCCCTTTCGCTATGTCTTTAGCATATATCAATTCTGATAGTAGAGCAATTCTCATGCTTTGCGTGTCGAAGAAGCTTAACACACTTTAGGGAGTGGAAACGCAATCATGGGGCCAGGCGATTCTTAGTTCTCAGATAGGATACTGAAGCGCTTAAAGCTGCGCGTCTGAGCTGACAGTCAAACTCTGCTCAGATGCTGAAACATACACCGTGCGCGTAAGCCATGGTCGACACTCTGGACCATGATGATCCAGCTCAATGTTCATACGGGGATATATAAAAAGCTACATAATGATCACTGGACGTTCAACATTCCCGGGTTGGGCTTCTATTACGACAAGATCAAGAACAGGAAGAACAACCTCAAGAGTCAAAACTTGGAGATAAAAGACGACGCAATGTGGAAATTAGCGCTTCTCTTGACATCTTTCGCAGCGTCTACGCAAATCACTTCAGCTTTGCCCACTACTCAAAATGGTGGAAGGGCTGTCCTCCAGTCAGTAAGCGTCATCAACGCCCGCGATGCTAAATCTGATGCAGCTGACCCTGCAGCGTGAGCCCCCTTGCGATGGCGAAGCTTCCTTGATGCTAATAGTACTAGCAATTTGTCCATGACGATCCCAGCCTCGAGCATAACCCCAAGAACCCTCAAAATCAATGTCAATCTTCCGCGTTATCGTAGACGCATTGAGCCAGCAGCGATATCTGGACTGCTCCAAATCTTTCAAGAGCAGCTTGAAAACAAAGGCGATGGCCCGATGAGAAATACTGAGATTACCAGAACTATGTATCCTCGGCTCCAGGTCGATTTACAGCCAGTTCAGTACTTGGGTGCTCAGACGATCAGCTATGACGAGGCCGCCGGGTGTGTGGGTCTCGTAAAGGCACAGGTGGAGGCAGAGCATGTGGTCACTGATTTCGAGTTTACTATCAAGGATGAGGATCTTTTATTGGCGGAAGGGACCCTGGAGTCGGTGGGCGACGGCTTTGCGAAAGTTGAAGGCCTTGAGGTCTCTACTAGCTCTATGGGCGTGGCGAGTATGTAGACTGAGACTTTGTGGAGAGTATGGTGAAAATGAGTGATCGCCAGGGTTTGAGCTCCTTTTGATGAACGTAATTGGCGAATGGCAAGATGTCTAGTTATTGATAGCAACACAAAGATAGTTCAACGAGTCAAACGGGATGCTATAAAGTATAGCTCTTCCTCTGCACCACGAACGACCATTCTACTTTCAATAACTCTTCATTGTTTACAATCGCTCATGAATGTCGCCGGAGTTGTACGCTCAGATCTAAAGTCGCTCGAATGAGAGCCGGAACACTATAAATCTCCCCTCGTGAGTAAGAATTCAAGCCCTCAATATCACTTGCAGTGTACCACCGCCGAAGCGCAGATTTCTTTTGAGGCGCAAACAAACTCCATAATCTTCAATAGTGATGCGATTCTGTGCAGCTTCGGCGATATTTTAAGCCAGCTCCCGACAGGAACATTTGAAGACGTGCGTCAAACCATCCAAAGCTTGCACACACTTGAACGCAACTCACATAGATGTTCGAAATTCCTTCCCTTTTCTGCTTTATATTGAAACAGGGTCCGTGCCTGGGGGTGAGTATGAGACCTTCGGCAAGCGCCTGAATCTGACGCCAAAGATAGAACCCCAAACGCGACTTTACTGACATTCGTCGCCACTACTAAGACTCTCTTGTCAAGCTGTGAGACCTCTGGCACCCTGAGGGTGGTCTAGCAATGGTTCATCTGTGCAGGTCAAACACCAAATCTTGCGCGCTTGAACGTGCAGTCAGGAGAAGCTGCACAATAAGACAGGCAGGCGCTGAGGCTGCGGCATGCGCCGGGTCTTTGTTGATATGAGAGGTGCATTAAAGACGTTCTTTATGATTGAGTCCTAGCTGCCGTAAACTCGACATGGGCAACATGTTGTTGTTGTCAATCGCTTCACTCTGCCTTGTGGCTCTCGAACACCTCTTTCATGGCTCTCCTACCGCGGCCGATGCTAGTATAATCTTTTAGAGTATAGGTATATGGAAGGGTCCCTCCACAAGCTCACTAGAAAATAGATTTCCTGCTGTCAGTCCCTTCTTTGCTTGCATCGCCTTTTGATTATTGAATCTACACATGCTAGTGGCCAAAAGGGTTAGCGCAGCTTTGCGTTTGTTCTTTCAAAGGACGCCTCTTGATTTCTTTGTCAACTGCTTGAACGCAAGACATTCCCTTTCATTCACAACTATAATGCATAATGAGCTTATTTCATGCTTTCTTCCCTGAAAGAAGTCTAATTCAGGACAGAAAATGCTATTATTTATCAACATTCAGCCACCAGTTTCAACGCCGATTTCCATTTCCTACCTTTTCACCACATTGACTTTCTCCAACATTGATCCAAACATTTACTGCAAATTTCCCGTTCCTATTGTTTCAAAGCACGATGCACATCTTCATCTTCTCAACTATCGCTCTGGCAGCGACTGTCGTTCTCAGTGTCCCGTTTGACAACACCACCAGACTTTACCCTAACACCACAGCCATTCTCGACAAACGAGACTCATTAGGCTGGATCGGTTCTCATCTGGGGGCGATGTGCAGTACGGCAACACCACTACCCGCAGGTACCCAGAAAGGTACAGAGGAGGGTGGATTCGTGCTCGCGCCACGCCCTAAACTTTACAACAATAAATGTACACCTTTCGGTCCCCAGACTCCGCAGATTGGCGTTGAATGGGGAGTAGGGGTTATGCAGTCTTCTAGCCTAACATTCTTCGATCACTCCGACTGCAGAGACGATAGTAAAATTGGACGTTATGACCGTTTGCCGAAAAGTCGGGGGGCTTGCTTGCGAACGAGTGATTATCCTGGCTTGAGCGCTATAAAAGCGTTTTGATATCATGTAAGCTTAGTGATAGGATAGTTTTTGTGTCGCAATATTAATAGACATTTATACATGATGTTGTAAAATGTATTTCGCTCTCGATGCTCCTGGGGATGGTCGAAATATTGCGATGAATCTCGCCTCATCTCTACATATCTGATGTGTACTCTGACTGAAGGCTTATGTCAGCAGAGCCGTTCCAAGTAAGCCCTTCCTGCTCCCCAGTCCTTGCATCTTGGATCCCAATCCAAAAAACTTATCATCCCGTGAACACAACGCTGCCATGACTTCAGAAATGACAATGAGCCATTCAGGGTGGCTTAGGTCATCGTAGAGTGGGCTGTGCTTTGATTCGTTATAGGGAGATGGCTCCTAGGTCGAGGTTAGGGCATATGTGTAAAAAACAAGGCTAGTGGTTAGGTCATAGCGCCAACTACTTTTCTTATCAGCAAATTAGCTTTCTGTAGCATTATTCCCGTGTAGATAGCCTACTCTAGAGACTTAAGCAACGCTCTTCTTGCTCCTTCCTATCAAACTTCAAAGTTTGATCATATAAAGACGTCGAGAAGGACCGCCCAGACAAAATCCAGAACGTGGCTTTGTCAGAGCGATCATGTAAGTGAAATTGAGGTCAGTCACTTATCGTATTTCGTCCAAGAAGAGCATTCTCATAGTTGTACACTAACACTTCTTTCAATGGCAAGTCGACGCACTTGACGCCTACATCATCGCAACTTATGACTTCAAAGTCGTCGTTTGCTCCACTGGGGCAGTTCTTATCCCAAGCTGAACCCTAATGTTCCCCTCCTTCCCCATCATGACTTCCCCTCCAGAGTCCCACGTGCCCTTCGCTCTACAATCCTCCATGATATCAAACGCCGCGCGATGTATATCTCGCCAGTCCGCTTCATCCGTCTTGGCCGAGATCAAATCCACCCAAACACGTACAATAGGATGGACTGGGTCGAAAAAATTCTGTGGCAAGTGATCAGGCGAGTCTTCTGGGGTTGAAAAGCTGAAATGTCGCTCTTCGCCCCTCCAAGCCTCGGTGTCGAAGTACATATGATCGACGGTCCCGACGCACCAGTTGAAGGGGGCTTCTCGGGGGTTGGTGTCTTCGCCGTAACAGGTTATGGGGCCCCGACCTGTTATGTTGGTAGAACCGTTTGTTGGAACAGAGACACCTTCGACTTGCGTGGGGCTTGGCAACGCAAGAATGGGAATGATATAGCTGAGCAGTATGGGACCGAGCAGCGTGATACGCAAGAAGCGCATAATTTGGTTAGTCGCTGCTGTGATGATGATGATGATGATGATGATGATGATGCTGCTGAGGAGAGGCTCTATGGCTTCTTCAAAGTAGGTGGGTTTTTTTTTAAAGCGGGTCAAGTCGTCCAGGAAGAGTGCCTGGCGTGGTAGACGCGACTCTTAAATTCCAATCACTTGTTGCGTCTTAGAGACAGTATCTCACCATCTCCGATAGCATGTGATAAGACTTGGTGATCAGAAGCAGCAGAAAGCTCACGTCTTCGACTGGAAGATAGAAGATGTGACGAGAGGCGAGACCGAGGGTATTTATGGCATTGTTTCATGCGCACATATGAGACCAAGATCTTGGCTCTTTTTAAGTGGCCAGCTTGAAACGACGTGCGTCAAGCGCGTTTTGAGTAGTTCCTAAAACCCTTCGTAAAAGATCATATCTTTTAGAAAACGCCAACTATCATATCGTCCATCTACCTGGATTTGATCTTGCGTCTGGGCAGACGAGCCGTCATTGAGTCTTAGTCTAATTGTGGCTGTGGTCTATATGTCCTTAACATTGACACATACTTCGTTGATTTCAGTCAATTGACTGAGGGTCGCACCATTCAAAATGTTGATGACGGCTTGAGAGAGCGACAAGTCCTAGCTGGGTCCTCTAAGTGAAAGCAAGGGAGCGACCAAGTTCGATGGGATTACTATCTCACGCTTACTGGAGAAAGTATGAGAATCAAATTCAAGTTTAATGTGCAGATCACAAAATCGGTCAGTGCAGAGCATTACGCACATCCTGGCATATCAGACGATATGTAGAGATTTGATTTATCTGACAAACAGGCTCCTTCCTACGCAGTAAATGCGTGAGTTGACGTTGTGAGTGAATTGATCTTGCTTCCACGCCTTGCCGTTAGGGAGGGTGTCTATTAGATAAAGTCGAGGCATTCCGGACACAGCGACAAGGGAGATTTGAAGCATAATCAGGATGATGACATTATGATATGCCGAACTTGCAGGACTCGACGTTTATCGATCTCTATAAATTTGTCAGAGGTGTTGGCAACGCGTCCCTGGATGGATTCACTGACGAAAGCAATGAGGAAGGCAATTTAACACATATTGGATCCCTCGAAATAGAGTCAACGATGGATCTAGCTTACATCCGCCTCTGGCTGGACGTTATCCCATCCCTATTCGTGTGGTCTCACACCTTCAAACAAAGCGGTTGTGCCGACAACCCGACGATCCACCGAGACAGTTCCCGTGAAAGGCCTGAACCTCCAATCAGCTCTGACATCAGCCTCATAATTTGCCAGCGCTTCAATCGCCTGCAAAACAGCCCGTTGAGGGAAGTCCTCCAACGCGATTCCCCGAGCCGCCGACATCTCAAATGTAATATCATGCTCCTGATCATAGACCTGTATCTCACTTATCAGGGAGTCTCTGTCCATGACGGCCAGATGCATTATCATACTCGTGAGTTGGTTGTAGAAAACTGCTGCTGTGCACAAGACGCGGTCGCTGAGGCTGGGGTGCACCTGGAGGTAAAAATCCCTGTTTCCAGGGGCCAGAGACTGAGATCGGTAGGTCTGCGTGCCGGCAGACTCATTGTACGTCATTTGGGGACTGGTTGAGCCCCATGAAATGTTGTCATCCTCGCTCCGCGCGCCGACGCGAAACACCTTTCCAAGACCTAGAATTTGCCCTGCCAGAATGGGCCTGAACTGAATCTCTGCGAACCCTTGCCTTTGCCATAGGTGAGGGACGGCTATGATCGACCACATGACGTGCTTGACAAGCAGCGGTGGGTCTCCTGGACGTGGGTTTCCAATCAAGCGGAGGTGGATATCCTCTGTTCCGTCACAATCCACGCGCATCTCTCGCAGGTTCCAGTCTTTGTCCGCTTCTTGGACGGCACACGTGATTATGGCGATGTATCTCCGGAAGCTGTTGAGCGGGCGTGCACCTGGGTCGTAGAAGCATGAAGTCCTGAAGTCGCCTGGAGGTTTGGGGTCGGGGAATTGAAGACTGGATCTATGGGCGATTAGGAGGGATTTTGATATGATTGGTCCAATTTACTGACTCGTTTCCGATCCGAATGACGGTGCTACCTTGAAGTAGATCAGGGCTAGAATCTGTGAGTATGTGGGACATGCCATGTAAGCATTCACCCACCCTTTGATCGAGGTGGAATTGTCAATGGAGTTTGTGTTTTGAGGTCGTCCGAGACTAGTGGCCGTGAGGGCCAAAATGTTAAAGAGGGAGATACAAAAGTTTCCCATGTTGTTTTGGACAATGTTTTATCGGAGAGAAAATACGATATTCCCGTAGAGGTAGTCGAAATTGTTATATTGCTCTCTATATTTTTTCAATACACAGACGCAGTGAGAAGATGTTTCAACTATATTCCTGCAATTCTAGCGTGTTGTCTCGCGGCATTTGGTGACAAGCGCCTGTGCTCAGACAATATTTTGTCTCAGGTGGTTTAGACTCCGTGTAATGACCCCATCAAGATTGAGAGCCAAATCACCTGGAATAGTCTTTACTCCAAATGTCCCAACATCCTAATCTGGTTGGCAATATTAGGACTAGAAGTAGGTAGCAATCACATTTTGTTACCACTAGCAAGTCCTTGAAGATCTCAAGCGGCCACTCCAGGGCAAGAAGCGGACAGTCGTTGAGCGAGAGGATTCAGTAGGGTAGTCGGGTCTGACGAATAATGACGATAAAAATCCGTGGATAAACCCACTGACTGTGCAATATGCGGCGCCACACGTTGAATTCGTTCTTCCTCCACAGGTATAGTACTCGCAATCATATTACAGGTCACACCTCTGAGAACGTGAAACGTACATTGAGCTCAACGAGTGAACCATACTTGATCCCGAGATCAAAACTCATCGCTAAAGTTCATCGTGCAATATCAATTGTTTTCATAGATTTCGCGTATACTGTCCCAGTTCATACTATCCCAATAGGAGAGTCTGATCAATGCTTTGAAGTCTCTTGCCACAAGTTAGAGCTACTGCATCGATACCCGTGAGTTCAAGAATATGTCAAGTAGCGTGTCTACGATTTTGGGCAGCAACAAAGCACTTCCCTTCCTCATGTCCAACCTCAGGCCCCTGAGCTGGACAAGTCTCCTCTAGACTGAACTTCTCAATAGTGACAAAGTTCGAATCAGCGCTTTTCTCACGAGCTATGCGTCACGGCTTGATCTGACCAGGCTTCGGCAGCGTATTCACCGAGTGATACAGCTGGTCCATCACAGTTGCCCACGCGTCATCATCATTAACAGCACAATCGACCCCGGTGAGAGCATTGTTCGCATACATTACTATGACCTCTTCTTGCCCTAGCTCCGGCGTACTCAAGCAACGAAAGTATTTCGGCGTCCCGTTCTACATTGTATGCCTCCTCACAAAAAGCTGTCTCGATGCAGTGACCCGGTAGGTCATCGTGGAAGGTGCCTACATTACAGGCGTAGGCGTGGTTCCGGCATCAACCGCCGTTGTCGCGGCCAGAGCATCTAGCCCACGTAAGGGGATTCTTGCAGGCGAATTCTTGGATATCGCTGCAAGTTGTGAAGGACTTGTTGGTGCGGACTGTGTCGGCGCCTACGAAGACTTGAAGGGCGGTTATGTTTAGGAGACATGGAATGGTTTGCAGGAGGATGTGAATGATGTGGGTGAGGAGAGGTACGGAAAGAGAAGATCCCATAACAATATACGATTCTTTTCTTCAAGAGTCTTGCATGAAGCTGGATCTGGAGGCAATGCTTCTCTGTATGAGGCGCTGAATGCATCTTACAACGTATCAGAAGTCGACCAAAGAACATGGAAAGGAGCATAGAAGGGGTAAATATTGTTAAAGACTATGTCTTCCAAATGCCAATGTATCAATCCCGTTCATTTGTTAACGGGATTATGGGAGACAGTCGATGAAACGACGGATATTTGAAAGTCATACTGCGAAATATTTCTTTCGAGAGTTTTGCGAAGCATGGCACGGCTTCAGGATCATGGTCAGAAGCACGGGTAACGAAGGCATCGAACAGCTGGGCGGAGATGCAAGCTACCCTGTTGGCCGATCGACGTAAGCCAACAGGTCGTGATCATCAAAATACAAGGAAGCATGGCCCAAGTCTTTTGCTGTTTATAACGCGAACTCCAAGACGCTCCAGAAACACAATCGCCAGCACAGGTACCAAGGACGACGGTCAGCTTACCGATATAAGCCGTTGCGCTGGTATGCTAAAGCCAACAATGGCTGTGAAAGGGTATCTTCATGACTAGTAAAATGTAAATGCATGGTGGAGAAAGGTGAAAATATCAGTCACTATGTGATGGAGGCTGGACGTGCGAGCAACAGGGCTTATGAATGAGGAATTCTCGGATAGCGGGATGTAGGGTAAATGCGATGCCGGCAATCATATTCAGGCCGATTGGGTTGATGGACCATTTGTCTGAGATGAGCAATATCGGAGATGAGTTTAGGAAGAGGTGCATAGTCAGTCAAATGGCTGTGTATGGGAAGGTGCATGTTACTCGCTTTAATTCAGGGAAGGGAGGGGCTGAGAAACGTCTAGGGTGCGGCCTTGTGTGTAGAATCACCTAGCACGACTCAGGGCGGGCGTATGTGGTCGTGAAGTCTCTGTGTTCGATTTGGCAATAAGGCCTACTCTAAAAGGGTCCGCATGCGAGCGCACCATGGAAATTTGATTGGTAGAAGCAGGGTTTCATTATTCTTGATCTGTGCTGGATTTCGTGGACTTGGATGAGCTTTCTTGTTGAATGAGATTCTATGTTCAGACTTTCTTAAAGTCGCTGTCTTCTAACCTTCTCGGTGTCTCACTAGTCGACAGCCCTGTCTCAGACATGATAGCTAAGATTAGCAGTCCGAGTGCATAGGAACCGCCACGAAAGCTGCTCACCCTCTTCAATACTTGTATGCGCAGGCAATAGCCGGGGAATTAAGGATTCTTCCAGTATCCTCGATGCTTCTCTACTCTGTGCTCTCTGTTTGGGTTTGGCAGTGGCTGTCCTTTCAAAACGGTTGTGCCCTAGCTATTCTAGCCCCTTCAGGCACCACCCCCATCTCTTTGGTGAATGAAACGTCTCTGTTGAGGGGTCTGAACTATCCTCCACTTGATTTCGCAGTCGAGTGGGTAGCTGGAGTCGGCATAGCAGCTGGCTCCTATCCGGAAATGCTGGGATGGCGAATCATAGCGGACTATTTGTCAGGAGCTCTTCTCCAGCCGTGGGGCGAACCCATCAGGTCTCGGATCATTCGCAGAGAAGGTTTGGAGCTGTATGTGAGCGGATATCCCACAGGCGGAATGATTAATGTTGACCACGTCGCTTGGGGATTTGACCTAGCATTTAGCGAGATGGAGAATGCGGAACGATTTGATTATGGGCGCTATTACTTCTTGCTGGATGATACTCGTCGTGGTTTCTTGGAGTTTCGTGAGGCAACGCCTCATCAGACTGAAGACTATGAAGGGAAGGTCATTTATGAAGCGTCTTCAGACTATCCTAAGAAGTCGTTGCAAATAGAAGCATTCCGATACAGCGACATTGAGCACCCAGAATTTCATCAAGTCAATGCGCGGGCATTTCTTGCAGGGCTACTCAGACAGATGATCTTCTCTGCAGAGATAGGTATTGCTTTGCCCAATTGGCTCCACCAAAGAATGGCCAGCTTTAGCCTTGACGGGGCCCTATTTACCTTCGGCAATGATGCTCGCCATCCCGAGTCAGAATGGGCATCCTTCAAGAATGATGTCTGGGTGCGGGTTCTTAGTCACATGTTGACCGTTCCTTTTGAAGTTGACCCTCCGAGATTTTATCCTATAATGACCTTCATGTCTATTAGGCGCCGGGATGTCTGGATTCCAGTCATCCAATGCAGTGTCTGCTCAGAAGATCAGCCAGCACAGAATTTCAGTTTTAATAGCATGTTGAGAAGACGAAATACGGTTTGACATTTTCCGATAAAGAAGACTATAAAAGACTTATCCGAACACACCCTGATAGTCGACCATTTCACCGCGCAACCCTTAGCTGTATATATTGGTCGACTGGTCATGCAGTAGGCGAAGTACACATACCAGCGTTCAAACTAGTAGACTAGTGCTGTATCAAGAAGAGACTTGAGGGCCTGTTGACCGACGGTCTTGTACTTCCCTCTGGCCAAACCATGATCAACATATTCGATACCTGCATTAGCCTACATCGACCACAGTGCGTCCCCTGCTCTCTTGGCCTCCATGCCTTTAGGGTCAACGCTACTCCTTCTCCTCCCTTTCACACCTGATCTTTTACTCGGCCTCGTTATCCCCACCCATATACCGCTCTCCTGTCCGCTCTCCAACCCTTCATGTACTCCTCAATAATTCTTTCCCCCTCCATAACCACGACTCTCTCTTCAATCTATGCGGTTCAATAATTACGGTTGCCCCTTTGAATGTTTCTGTGAGGAGGGATTGAATAATTGTGTCAGTCGTTGGGTCTGTGGCTGAGGTCGCTTGTCTAGGATGCTCATTTCTCACGGTCAACCGTGAGGCTAAGAATAGAGTCCTATCCCAGAAGCGCATCAGAGATTTCAAAGCGGAGACTTAACTTTGATTATTCAGCCGCTAGGTCTAGACCCTGATTTGGATTAATCACATGAACCGGCTTTTTAAATTATAAGACAACGCATCAATCCATTCTGTCGATTTCAGAATGTTCTGGACTCGCCCAACACCGCCTTCCTTTATTATATACACAGTCGCATACAAATGTATCGCTCCCTAGC
Organism: Bacidia gigantensis; assembly: GCF_019456465.1. Taxonomy (NCBI): domain Eukaryota; kingdom Fungi; phylum Ascomycota; class Lecanoromycetes; order Lecanorales; family Ramalinaceae; genus Bacidia; species Bacidia gigantensis. The sequence goes on along the minus strand of NW_025408608.1, from coordinate 1,991,298 downwards.
TTCCATCCCCACCCTCGTCGCTCTCTTCCACTCTATCGCCGCCGCACCCACCACGTCGTCTTGCCCCTCTACATCTGACATCTTCAACATTAATACCTTCTCCGCCGTCTTCACCAATGCCCCCGCCCCCCTGCCGCTCCCCGGCACCTACCCTCCAATAAGCCTCGTATTCTCCTCCGGCCCCACCGCAAAATCCCTAGCTCTAACCAACGCCGTCCGCGTCTTGGACAAAGCCATCGACTCCATCAACGCACTCCGACCCTTCGAGATTCTTGAACCTGTCCCAGGATGCGGGGCGGAGTATGAAGTTGACAGTGGGGCCTTTGGCTTACGAGTTGATAATTCGGGGCCTGGGAGGGTTGAGCAGGGGAGGTTTACGTGGGATGTGTTGGGGCAGGCTATCAAGGGGTACAAGGACTTTTTGACTCTGCAGGGGAAGGAGAGTGTGGGCGTGCGGCTTGTGAGAATTCAGGAGGGGGAGGGGAGGCAGAAAACTTACGGGTATATGCGTTTGGAGGATGGGAATGGCGAACTGAAGGTGGAGTAAGCTCGTTAGGGTTGTTATTTGTTGCAATTAGAGAATTCAGTCATTTTGTATACCAACAATTAGATCTTGCAATCTCAGATTAAAGAAAGTGATGTCAACGGTAAGAACTTCGCAAGCAGTATGTGTAAGCGCATAGCACTCAGACATGAGCCCGAGCGATGACTTACTCTCCCCATAAATAGATTCTTTGTTCTTTGAGGGTTCCGGAATAAGAGCGGTTGGACCAAAAATGCAGATAAAACTATTCAAGACTAAGCACTCGTCTTAGCCTCAACTCTTATCTGCGTGGTTCGACCAACCGCCCCCTTTGTTAACCACAAAGTCAACCAATCTCATCTTCATCCTCCCAGATCCATCATCACGCGTTCTCAACCCCTCCTCACCTTGCTCTCCCTCTCTTTAAAGTCTTTCTCAACCGCGATCAGCGTCCATTCTTTTCTCGGCCCACCGCCAAAACTGTACTCAACAGAGATAAAGTCTACCCATTCGGGGTACCTGCCTTGATCTTATGCCGTAAAGATGAGGAGACGCTTGGCATCAGGTCCACAGGGGGCTTCTTGAAATCCACGAGGGGGCTGACTTGATTCGACAAAGGTCTTATTGATTTCGACAAGGGTTTCAAGAGACGCATCGTTGATTTAATTGGGAAGAATTCCACCCCCTTTTCCTTTTACATTGTTCCTTTGCTATTGGGATCAAAGAATGCGCCCAAGTGGACCTGTTTCAATAGAGTCTTACCAGGTCAAGATCTTCTCCTAGTAACCCTTGATCACTGGACTCGTGCTGACCCCTTGTAGCGACTAGTAGTCAACGCTGACCCGTTCATTTGCGACGAAGTTGCAAGATACAACACAAAGATTGCAACGTAGATATTCAGAGCAATAGACTGAAAGACTTTGGCGCGTACTTCGCGACGAAGTGTTCGAATCAATGCGAATAGTCTCTGTTAAAGTCTCTATCTGCGAAAGAAAGAGAGCACCTCACACCTACTCCGTCCCTATATTAGCAGCACCCCCCGGATTCACCAGCCCTGGATCCGCCTTCACAACTTTATCCCCCTTCTGAGCATCCAACTCGCTCTTTTTCTGCATCGTCGCCTCACATAGTTTCGTGGGGATCTCGGGATCTGAGGTGCAGAAGTTTGCTGGTCTGTTCGCAACACCATGTCAGCCCTACCACTCTAGGTCCATACTCACGTTGGGAACGTTATGCTTACATCGGAGTCTGATCACTAGGCATTGCAGCCCAACCTGGTACGATGCACTCCCAGAAGCAAGAGACGCAGGTATCTACCAACGCTCCTTCTTCCATGTCCATACAGGCCTAGGATCGTTAGATAAGCCTATTTATCATTCTCTTAGTCTAGGTTCCGTTTGCCACGTACGACTACGGCCTCCGGTCCAAGCCATGCAGTGAAGGCACATGCGAGGAACATCCCGGCACATTCTGTGGCGCATTTTGCGCATTGTACTTTACCTCCGAGCTTGGCGTTGCTGATTGCAGCTTGGAAGTTGGTGTTTGCAGATGTGGTTGCAGGCGTGAGGTTGTCGGGTTGAGGGAGCGCTGAGATTGAGAGTGTGACCGCGAGGAGGAGTAGGATGGTTTTGATTTCCATGTTGGCTTGTATGGAGACAGTGTCTGCGAGTGGGCAGAGAAGAAGGGGGAGATTGGCGGGCTATATGTACTGCATACATCTCGGGCTGTCCATGGAGCTGCATTGTGACATGCCGTCAATCATTGTGTAAGTTGCTGTGTCGACGAAACAGATGCTGTTTCATACATTGCTTTGGCCGCTCGATGTTCTTGCCGTCTAGACCTAGTGCGGCACTGTGGCAGTGATCAAAATGTAGGCCGCGTTCTGCCATTCTCTCCACGGACTAATAACTCTGTGTTGGCCCTGATACTGCGTATGCAGCCTGAAGCATAGAAGGGACTTTTATACATCTGCTACTTAGTCCCCCCGCAAGATTTTAACATCATCGGTTAGTTTTGAGACAGGAACAATCGAGCCAAATGTCCGATCGCCTCGAAAGATGTCCGAGATCGAAAATTACTAGACGAAAGAAAAGTTGGTGAGGGAAGTGGGTGACAAGCGCCAGTACAGGAAGCTCCATCGAGCATCAATAACAAGGCTCAGATGTGTATGATCTTTAACATCATGGCTTAGACTAATGATCCAATTCAGGCCAAGGCGGCTTAAAATAGACTTATCAAACGTCGGCAATATCTCAGACGAAAGCGGCAGTTGAAACACGGCATACATGGGTTATATTTTTAGGCGCGAAATTGAAGTCGATGAATCTCGGCCTAGAAGTCTTTGTAGGACTGGTGCGTTCTCGGACAACTGCGCCTCATTGGGTAGCTATGAATAACGTCGTAAAGAGTCTTGAGTGCGAGAGATAAGGGTTGACTGCATTCTCAGATTGAGATGTTGCTGTACCTTAGCAGAGCCGCACCAGCGTTTCAGATACTGGATTCTGCAGCGCGGAAGTCTTCAGGAACGTTCAGAAAGCGGCATAAAGAGACTCTCGGTCTCCTCATCCTTTGCTTCTGCCCTCGACCAACGTCAAGAAACTACTGACCTCAGACAAGATCAATTTATCCATGATCATGTATAGATCTACCGGTACTGTCAGGGAATCATTCTGCGGCGGTGGGCCTGTATCTGCTGATTTCATTACTTCACTACTACCATTTTTGCAAACCATGTCCTAAGGTAATGCATCAGTACGAGCCCATCATTTGATTGACTTTGCATGAGAAGCCCGAGAGGATAGAGATCAGACCAACCCAGTGACCCAATCTCTCACTCTTCTCCGCTGGTGCCAAGATCGGTCACTCGCACTATGGCAACAATGCTCTCCGTGTCTTCTAGTGCGGTCCTGCCCCTAACTTGGTACTAGCCTACGACCCAAATGACAACGATGCTAAAATGTGAATATAGGTGCGAAACCACATGTATTGAGAAAATTTGGGATTTTTCAGGTCTGCTCTATGCGTAAACGAAGAAACCGTTAGCTTCTTCTTTAACAAGAGCTGTCACTTTATTTCTCGACGCATTGCAAATACCGGTGGTGCAGACGTTGCAACACTACATTCGTCAGAGAGACCAACACATGCGCAATTCTACATTGGATAAGTATGTAGGTTTGGACTGAAACGGTGCACAAAAGAGAGACTTCGCACTCTCAACTGTGAACGAAAGATAGTTTCTAGGAAAGCTCAATTCATAATAAGCCAAGTTCAGCAGATTCTTGCTCTAGGCCTTAGTCTCCATAAAGCCGGCAAGCGAAGCATAATACTTTTGCCAGATTTGTTAGGATAACCTTCTGTTTTCTATTTCAGTGGCAAAAGAGAATCTCAACGTGAGAATAGCTTGTTTACTCCTGATTTAAGCGGAGGGGTAGTCAATCATAACCATTGGGGTTAAGCAGAGAAATGTGCACCCGAAAGGACTCGTGTAATAGAGGATTCTCTTCCACATTACGAAGACTTTACGTTTAGGGTTTCTTTGAGTGTTGAGTCTTAAGCATCAACTCCAAAGCTTTTGTTGCGCACTTGTAACGATTGCAAAGATATTTAGAAGTTGGCGTTATGCGGGTCTATGATATCGAAGTCTCTCAAGAATGCCTTATGCAGATGTTAGCTCGGTCACTTGGTTACAATAGTGTATATTATGAGCAAGCGCTCCCGTGCGCATCAGAAAAGTATACGAATAGCTGGCAATGTTTTCTGTCCGACCAAAATTGGGTGTCTACGACATATCGGCTATGCAGTCTCAGAGCCAAACAGGCTAGGCCCGTGCGCTAATATATGGTACAATTATTAACTCTATGCCAAGTATCAACTTGCTGAACAAAAGTCCTTGTCGTGATCGCGCCTAGTCACGGCAGCAAGGGAAATTTGGTATGAAGCACCTTATTGTAATTGCTGTTGCGTACAGCCTCTTGAAATCATGTAATGGACTCTCACTTCTTAACGACTCTTCCTGGTCAACCCTAGCTGCAGATGCTAGCATTGAATAGTATGTTCCATTCAGCTTGTCAAGCTTTCACGAGAGGAATCTACCTAACATAATGCAAGCGAGAATCCCATCCCTCTACCCCCTGATTGGGAAACTTTCAAAGTCCCGAACCCAGACCGGCAGGGGTACATGGACAAATTGGTAATTAACCTGCCCTCTCGACGAGTCCACGAAGCAGAGACTCTTCATACCGATCCGCGAAGCTAACATAGTCAAAGTCCTACCTGACCTTATTCTCCGAGGCTCTCTGGAATCTCTCAACAGGCGCTCTTGACGATAGCATAAGATTCCCCAACCACCAAAACTTAGCTCTCTTAAGGTGGAAAGATCCAACCAACGATTCGACCACTACGGTAGGCGTTATACTAGAATGGACGCCATGGGACACGGTCAAAGCAGGTATCTTAGCGATCGAAGCCGGCATCAACACCTTCGCGGACGAGACAGATTTGATCCATCAGATGGCCTTCGGCGTGCGAAGTAGCTCTGAGGTTCGGAAGTACTGTGCGGTGAGTTGGACTGCTCGCGAGCCCTTCAAATCGAACGTTGCTAGTCCAGTGCAGCGATCAGTGACAGCGTCGTAGCCCATGTATCACGCGTCAAAATCCCATCACACGTGGCTGACTCTCCAATTATTGAAGTTCCAAATAAAACCAACAACACCGCTCAATCCCCCAAACACTCTCTCCATCACCAATGACACACTTATTCCCTTCGACACCCTGCCCGAAGCCTCCCAACTACCCTCCTCCTCCAATCAACTCAACCAAACCTCATCCCCCGCCCCCTTCCCCGCCCCCGCCCCCGCAAGCTTCGAGATCAGCAAACGCGACTGGCCTCCCAGCGTCTCAGCCACACGTCCAAAAGTCACGATCAGCTGGTTGCCGAACGCGCAAACTCTGGACACGCAAAGCGTCTACCTCGCAGCCGTGAAGGCGTTCAAGCGCGTTGCGGTGGAGACAAAGACGGCTGTGGTTCCTACGAATCGGGGCTTTGTGTCTGAAGGTCGCGCGGTGAATGCGCAGTTGTTGTGAGTTTGACTGTGACCTTCTCTTTTCTTGCCTCGGTCGAGTGTGCGATGGGGAGAAGCAATCTGATAAGGTGCCTGTGGTGGCACTGAGCTGATCGTATTGTGCAATGCAGATTCGCAACTTTGGGTGGTCAGCGGAGGCTGGCGTGGGAGGATCTCAGCTGGACGACGAGGGAGATTTTGCTGTTCTTCAAGCGAGAGAGAGTGTATAGGGAGGTGCGCGTGACTATTGAACAGGATGGGGTGCTGCTTGCTGTTGCGGAGGTGTCTTTGGCGAGGTGATTACGGGGTTGAGTACGTCGTGCGCATATGAGATTTGATTAAGAGTCAACAATTTCAACACTTAGTTTTTCCTTGGTGAGTGGATTTCGTGAAGACGCAATAATCTCTGACACAGGCATTTGCAACGTCCACGAGATGTAGGCAGTGAGCACGACATTAGGAAAAGGATCAGCTGACTAGTGTGCTGACCGCAGTCTAACACGCACGTCCATTGCAGAAGCATATCTCTGAGACGTAGAACGGCACAAACGCACACCAGAAGAGAGAAAGAGTCCATCGGATCAAACGAGAGAAGGGTGGTTGACGATGGATGAAATGAGATTATGGTTGGCAGACGAGATGTTTTCAAATTACCTACTCTATTACATAACGCCAACCACCCACTTTATGTCCAACCATCACTAACTCCCTGGTATGCGCTTCCTAACCCACTCCCTTGGCTATAGTCCGTGGCCCACCCCTCCACCGCTGCCGCATCATGACACTGGCGATACCCGCCGGTAGCCGGATTCACACTCGAAGATCCATTCACAAACAACTGCTTATTCGCAGTCGCATCCGAGTTGGTGAGCACAGCACAATACTTATACTCGGCGGGGTAAAGGGACACGGGCCCGGGGCCAGACGTCGACGGCGCATAACCCGACTGGTCCGGTATCTGCGGCGTCGAGCCCCCACCACCCGTCATTACCGACAAGTAAAAGACGACAATATCGGTCGTGATATTGCCTCCCCTGCCGGCCTGCCGTCTTCTCGTACGGTGGGCGCCACCGTGCCGGGGTATGATATCGGCAGATAAAGCAATCCTCGCCCACTCGCGCTGTCTCCGTCCTGCCAAGTACAGCCAGTCTTTACACTGACGTTTGTTCCGGCGGCGAGCATGGAGAGGGAGAAGTTTCGCGGCCAGCTGGGCGCGGAGAATCCCTGGGCTTTGTCCTCGAGGTAGTTGTTGTAGCTTTGAGTGGCGTTGGTTTGGACATTGTAGATTGTAGCGGAGTCTAGCACGTGCAGCGATTCGTTGGCTGTGGCGCAGGTTACGCCGTTGGGAGGGATGCTGCCGAGGTTGGTGTTGAGGATGGCACTTGGGCTTGGGGTGGGAGACTGGGATGAGGTGGAAGGGGTTCGGGGGCGACGCCTGAGTGGGCGAGGGCGAAGGATGTGAGGGCGAGGGCGAGGATGGGAGTGAGGGGGTGGTGCATTGTGATCATTAGTGGGTAAAGCTTTGGATTGCTTGTTGCGGTTCTCTGATGTCTTCGAGTGATTGTCCCGATTAGGGCAGCCAGGAAATATCATGCAGATGTCTCAGGTAGAAGAGCGCATGTTGCAAAGCTTGTTCTGCCTTCTTGTGAGACTGAAACTAAGCTGGTGGGTATAGCTCCGTTGGGAAGAGTGGATTTATGTTGGAGTTGGCATTTGGAGCCTTCGGCCAACATCAATAAATTCATATGGCTTATTCCTCACCCGGCTTGATGCACAGAAACTGTATACTTTTCGCAGATGATTTCTTTGCCTGTAAAGGCAGTCCATTCAATTTACGATGCGATTGTAGCGCCAATGGAAGATGGGTGCACTCCCTCTTCAATTTCATTGAGGATTTATCTAGTCAGAAAGTTCGTTTTGATACTCGGTTACGAGCGGGTACAACAATTGCGCCCCATCGCCTTGTTATTTGAGGACTTGAGTGATCCCTGCAGCAAAGAAGGTCTACTTAGACGCTCAAAGTAGATTGGTCAAGACGTCGAATGCAACGAGCATGTCGATATGGGGTTGCAAATAAGCTTGTTCTGTAAATACCTGCAGTAACTCAAGCATTATCATCTAACACTATGGCAACCTCTAAAAGTGTCATTCCAAAGCCAGAGACCTGCTCCATCAACTCTATGGGTAGAGGGGTGGAGAGGTCCTTAGGGGTCGAAAGTAATGAAGACAGAGATGTCGAGTTCAGGAAAAGAAGTCGGTTAGATATCATTCGTGTCATATCAATCCTGATCTACTAGGAAATCAGCGGGAAACAGGATTACAGGAATGGCTCTTTACTCCTGATTATGGACCTGCTCCCCGATCATCACCAATTTGGAGGTCAATATCAAGACTCAAATAGCCAATCACTTCGTCCACCTATGTTCTGTGCGACACGAGCATCTGAAATGTGTGGTCTTTCTGATGACCGACGCGTCGTACCAAATCAACAATGAAAATCGATTAAACCAGTTTGATGAACTCTTAAATACTGCATTTCATGATCTGGACATTGGGCTGGGAGAAGATCGCTTGGTATACTAACTTTCTAGTGAAACTATTAAGTTTAAGTTTACGCAAAGAGAAGATTTAGAATGGCACCATTATTAGACATTACCATGTTACCCCTTTCGCCAATCGTCGCAGGCCCGCTGTCAACATACAGAATCAATGAAAAATGCTATCAAGGAGGTCTCCACATGGGTCTCTTGCTCGATTTCCTTGACGCCCGTCCAGCTCTTCGATTATTAGGTCGCGATGGGCTTGCTGAAATCTCCCCAGGAGATTTCTTTCCTTCCTTCTTGTCTTGAACGTCAGATTTCGCCACAGCTGTCACTGACTCCTTCGGCTCCCCAGCCTCTGCTGGTATTTCCACTTCAGCTCTATCCTCTACTTCATGCAGCACCATCTGTCTTTGGAGCGGCTGGTTTGGCTGGGTTAGCTGGAGGGACGTCGTCGTGCTGGATTGCCATGTATTGGCCGGGAAAATATTTCGCGACCCACATCTCCGCCAGCATATTCTTTGTAATATCTTTCAAGTAGTAATTGATCGGCACCCCTGCTGTCCCTCCGGCGGCTTTCTTCAAGTAATCATCCAGTGCCGTCATCATCGAGTTGATGTCGAATACTTTGTTGGCGCCGTCATCGATTTCGCCAAGGGCGGACAGTGCAGATTTGATCTCGCTTGTTTTCATGGATATCATTTGCTTACCGGTTCGTGCAGATTCAGCGGCTGCTTTGACACTGTCCTGGTCGGTGGCGGTCGCATTCTGAATGGTCGCGATTGCCGCCATGCTTGATGCTGGGTCGAATTGGGCAAATTTGTCAACGCCCAGCTTGACGTCGTTGGCGACCATTGAGGGTATGACTCCCATACAGATCATGGTGACGTGCGAGGTAATATTCTGTGAGCTAAGAAGATTCTTGACTTCGTTTCCGATGCTGGTGTTCACACCAAATCCTCCTGATTGTTTCTCGAGCCATGAGCCAGCGTCCATCTGAGCCTGTAGGGAACCGACGACAGATGATAGGCTCTGACTGATGGAGGTATCAGTAGAGTTCAGAATGTGTACCATGCCGACAAAACTGGAACCAAAAGTCGTGCCTGAAAGGATACTGTATTTCTTTGTGCTAGCGTCCTCGCCCTTTTTCGCTATTTCTGACATGGCCTTGTAGTTTGTGGGGTCGAGTTTTTCTTCTTTTTCCTTAAAGAGACTGTTCCAGACACTTATTCCCTTGTCCACGTTGAGTGCGAATGGGGCCAGAACAGAGGCATTCTTGTGTGTGCAGGAGACAGAGATCACGAGCGTACCAGCCAAGCTATGCTTCTTGCTTTGCGAGGTTGCTTGTTTCTTGGCTAGCCCCGAGATTTCGGTCTGCGTCTTCGCACCCAAGAAGCTTGCTGAGCGTGATGCGAAAGCGGCTATATCAGTTGCGTAAGTTCCTGAACTCTCCTGGTTTTGGTCCATGGAGAAGTATTGCACGTCCATATTGATGGTATCTGCAGCAAGTGGCAACGTCTTGATTTCTGTTTTAACATAATCGACTGGACTTTCCACACTGGCATGTGAGGTTTTGAGTTTCGACTTGAGGGTACGGATGTCCTTTTCTGCCGTTACTTTTTTTTGGCGAAATCAACTCCTGCGGCGTCAATCTGCTTCTTCAAATCTTCTACCGCAGCGTCGAGGTCTTTTGCCTCGATCTTTAGATTAGTAAGCTCGGTCTTGGTCATGTCAAAACTTCGTTTGGAGGTCAACAAAGCGTTGAGGGTCTCCTCGGCCGCATCGATAGGGGCTTGGGCTTTCGAGATTTCGTCTACCAGTTTCAGAGCAGGGAGGCTGACAACATTTGCAAGCACAAGGCTAGGGTCGTATGCTATCGTTGAGGGCATTTTGAACAACTGAAAGCGTCAGGACAATCGACGTGAGCAATACTCTGTGTAGTAAGTTTGCTAGAGTCTGTGCCTTGCGCTATGAAGAGCTCCAATTGTATGAATATTGTGTTAGTGTCACACCAATGTGTGGGCTTAACAATGAAGCTGGTGTAAGATTTGTGATGCGTTGATTCAAATAGATTTGCTAGGAATGCAGCAGCTTCTTATAGCCAGAGGAAATAGAGATGCGACTGGAACTTCGCCCCTATCTTCCGAGAATTCTCAATGTCAATGTCCAAAGAATAGTGTTTGCGGTGCTAGGCGCAAATGAATAATCTACATAGAAAGAAGCTAGTCTAAATCCACTCTATTCCAGTTGCTTTGGGTAAGCTCAATGACTCTTGTGAGTCAATCACAGGAGTTTTTTTGATCGTATGTATATCATATGACCAACTAATCTCCTATCGCCACTTAATTTGATTCAAAGATGGCTCAAAACGCTCGTTTGTCAATCATGTAGGACTGCTTTAGGATGGGGCGACGCTAGTCGCCTGGCTTTTCTTCTGATGGCTGCAACTGACGGACCCAATCAATTACGCCCCAAGCGAAGGAGGCGTCTAGAAGTAGAGGGTCTATCGTCTTGGGGAAATTTCCGCCTGATGAGTTCGGACTTCCAAGTATCTATAGTTGAAGATGTGATAAAGGTGGCGTTTCATGGCTCGCCCATAGCATGCCCTTGCACTAAAATGCCAAGAAACTTCGTCTATGCCTGACTTTGATTCGCCCGCCGAAACCGCTTCCTGCCTCATTGGGATATCCGCACAATCACAATAGGGCAGATGACTGGGATGAAATGATGTGCTCAAGTGATTTGTGAGATATTGGAAGCTTTGGCGACGATCACTGAGCCTTGCTCGATTGTAGAGACTGTTTTAATCGTTGAGAAAGTACTCTGATAGTAACCAGATTGTACACGGTGTCTCTGGCTGATGCACATTCCTTTGCTTGGCAATCTAGCCATATGCAGCCATGTGCGAAGAACGTAGGAATCGACCCGCTGATCCATGAGATCATACATCATTATGCAAATTGTCGGCTTGATAAGGTGGCTGATCCAATCTCTTTTTGGGGTTGCCCCTCTCTCAATTCAACAACTTTATTCGTATTGAATTTGGGATCAAATAGATTAGTCTAGTAGCTTGAATGTGAAAAAAAGGGTCGTCTCCGCCGTTAAGCTAATCATGGTAGACGTTTGGGCGGTAGTATCCCGCCCTAACCTGGACAGCTGCTTCATCGAGATCCTTAACGGATTTACTAATGACGCGGCCTACCTAATCATCTACTGGGGCTTACCAATGGCTCCTTTAGAGGGTCATACGGTACACAGGCTATCTAGCAGGGGTTTGATGAAGATCATGCTTCTTCGGAGTGTGGTACAGATGTAGCTGAGTTCCTTCGGGGTTGGAGCTACGAAAGCTGATCGACTTAATAGTTTCAGGATCATGATGGATAGTTATTGGCGATTCGTCAGTCGGGATATGATGGCCCGGATAGGGAGTGACTTCCATGAATTACGTGACGCAGCTTTGGATTGCGCCACCATGTGGCGGGATAGAATTCAGCTGAGCCAAGGAGGATCGTGAGAGCCGATGAGGGACCTGCTTTCATCGATTACACTCTTTATGGACAGAAACGTCAATGCTAATTTGACGAGGATTTGGCAGCCAGAAATTTCGACCCGTTTCGGAAGATTGACGACGCTAGACTCGTGGCTTGCCTGTTGTGGAGATTGCGATCAACATGCAGGAACGGCAGTGGCACAGGGCATCAACCGCAACCAGGCGTCAGGCCGAGTCCGATCGTCGACCAGACAGTACTGATGTCAATCGTGATGGCGACATGATGGGCCGCTAAGGTATGGATAACGCCAGCTTGACAGAAATCTATTATTTCAACATGGTGCTATTGTTATTTTTCCAAGCCGTGGCCGCATCAGTGAGTGCGCGTTATTGGCTATCAGGGTTAGTGTGAGATGACAGTGGAGGGATTAATTGGTTTCTCGATAGGACAGTGCCCATGGATAGACCCTAGAGTTCAGCGAGAGATTTGGTGGGCAATTGAGAGGTGCCGGTGTACCAGCCCGTAGCGAGGGTGATGAAGAAGCCAATGGTTGTTGGCAGTGTGAGTGGTAACATGATCCCAATAAGGAGGGGTGTTCGACTGAAGTTGAAAGGTTGAGGAGGGATGAAGGCATGAATGCCGGGAGGTTGATGGATGTGTCGTCTAACCTCCGCGCTATCACAACGGATATCGAATGACCTAGTGTGCCTGCCGACTTAGCCAAATCCAATGGCTATAAGTCTATAGATGAGTGATCAACAGACGGGGGCGATGTCAAAGTTTTTTGAAGGCAATAGGTAAATCGTAGCTGATATCGATATTGTCTCAGATATTTGCAATGAAGGTCAAGAGATTGTGGTCCATTAGGAAGTCGGCACAGACAGCGAACCAAGCGTGATGATGGGATCAATTGTCCCGCTAACGCCACTTCTCTTGAGATGAGGACCACGAGGCTACCAAGCATGAAGGATAATACCCAACAATCGAGAAGATCCAATGACCCTGATAGCCAGGTCCGGTAAAGAAGTAGCTTGGCGCAGAACCACCTTAATTTTGCAATCTTTACATGGCCTCAATGGCCGGAGAGATAGCTGACCATCTAAATTGAATAAGCCTTTTGGCTAGTCTAGGTCGGCCGCCAATTCATATCATTGAAGGCGAATCCTTCTACCGTTGGTGCATCAGGCGGATCCGTGGCTAGCTCCCTGATATTCCATCAGTGCTTGAGCTGCCACGCATAACAAATCATCTCTCAAGTCTACCCTATCCAGTAGTATTCCCGCCGTCTACGTGAGGCTGCAAGGTCTCACCGCGGCCGGTAGTCGTCATTGTTGCGGTTCATGAGGTGCATGTGCATAGGAAGATTCCTGGAGGGACGTAAAAGGTCGGTGTCATGACGGTTTTCACGACGTTGATTGAAGATGCAGGGACTGTTGGAGAGGCTTAGAGGCAGACCATAGTGCCAGTTTCTCTGCGTAATAAGGCTATTTAGCAGTGCCGGTGCGGTTGCTATCACTCGCTCTGGGATTCGGCATGTGGAACGGCACTGATCCTGCGCCTCTATCAAAGTGCGGATAGAGAAGTGCGCCTGATGGCTCGTGCCGTTTCCTTTCACGCGCGCCACGCAACATCATTCGGCTTGCCGGCTTCACCGGAGACCAGTTTCGATGATTTGACCGGGGCTCTGCTGATGCCGCTGCACTTCGCATGTCTTCCAGTCAGAGAATGACGCATACGATATCTATAAGCAAGCTGCAAGAAGGCAACATCTGCCGCCCAACCATCTCTATGGGTTCAACGCAAGGCCCCATGAGTTTAGCAGCCATTAAATCCTTGGGTTGGCTAGGTCTGTGGCTTTCACGCAGGTCCATCTGATGTTCGTCGAGTCCCTGGGCTGGCTGAGTTTGTGGCCGTAAGCAGATAGGGCTAGGTTAGGCGGCGTCTCTGGTTCGCTGGGAGACTTTCTATAGCCGCCGTGTCTTTCACTCATTCTTCAATCGGAGATTTTTGAACTTGCCATTTCAAGCTACATGATGAGCTGAACTTTCTCTGAGCGACGAACTTCATGGCTGGTACGGTAAACACAACTGCAGCTGACACACGGCAGAAGGGAGACGCAGTATCCGCACTTCACTGCCTGAACAATCGTCGATTTACAAAGAGAGATTCTGCTGTAAGCGGCATTGCATCTGCGCTGAGAGTTTCTGAAAGAATGACGGGATTTCCACAGCACCGTGCGTGCAAGGACGATGGACACGAAGTGTGATTAAAGTGGCCTTTGGGCCGCTTCTAGCGGACATACTTCACTCTGAGGTATTTAGTGAATAGGAACAGCCACGAAATAGTGACAAAGATACTGAAAATGCCAGGAAGTCTGTGGTTGCTGTTTCTCAGGTTTGTTTTCTTGAATCTCGCATCAGCCAAAGACATCTGCCAGATCCAAGGAACACGAGGTACGCAGTGAAAATGTCTTTTACTGATTCATGAGCTGAAAAACGAAGCTGCAATTTTACAAGACCGGCTTTACTTTGATGGCAGTGCAATCAAATTTGTAGGGGATGACGAAGCAACGCCAAGTGTGCAGCATTTCCGGCCCTTTCTAGACCGTCACTGATACTTATTATCTTCTTACAGTCAACCATCTTTTCTGTTTGGACCTTAATACCTCATTTCCTGTGAACATCCATCCAGACGCAGATACTTTTTTGCTGAAACATACGGCTGGGTCTTCTGCGTCCTCCAACAGCACCACTGGGTACATGATCGAGTAAGTTGTAGGACAGTGAAAGCCACAGAGAACTCTGGGAGGTTAACAGCGATCACTGACATGACATAGTGCCAATGAGACCAAAATCTACCTTAACAGCTACGACAAGCACACAACCAGTGTCGGACAGTCTACTTTGCCAGTTTACGATATCCTCAGCGACTCTTGGGACGTTGTGAGGGCTAAAGATCCATTCAATGTCTCGAATAACCTTAATTTATACACCCCGGCGTCTTCTCACGATGCCGGAGGGTCAGCATCCTTCTTCTCCGCCAAGACCCGTGTATTTTCAGATTACGGTCAAGATTTATATAGCGAGAAGTACCATGGCCTGATCACCATCGATGTTTCCAATAGCTCCAATCTGATTTGGAAGCTCGATCCCAGTATACCTATGCCATATCTCCCTGGAAGTACCACGCAGTATGTGAGATATGGCGCCACTGGTGTTTTGGTCTCTATAGGCGGCTGGATTTCTCAGCCTCCGCTTGTCTCGGAAACGTTGAACTACTCTGGTCTATATCGCGATGTTCGTCAATCGCGAAGCTTCAACAGTACATTTCTACGCAGCATGTCGCAGATTCAGATCTTCGACATTGCAGCTGGTCATTGGATCGAGGTGACTGCTACCGGCGATATACCACCGCCACGATGTGACCTCTGTTCAGCTCTCAGCGTCGCACCTGATGACTCGAGTTTCATTATAACCGTCTATGGCGGTATCGCAGGCAGAGATCCTCCCTTTGCAGATCTCTATGCCCTGATCATGCCTGCCTTCCATTGGATCAAGATCAACGCGTCGACTACTGATGACAGTCTTGCTGGGCAGAAGTCTGATGGTAGACGAGATCATTTTTGCTTGGCTTATAAGGACCGTTATATGTTCGTTTTGGGCGGCGAAGGGAGTATTTCGACAATTGACAAACCTTGCACCGATAGTCCTCCTGCGCTGAGAATGCTGGATCTGACTACATTTGAATGGCAAAACCAGGCTCTCATCAACAAGCCGTATGAGGTACCACAAGCAGTCATCGACATCGTCGGGGGAGGCCCAAGTGGCGGCGCAAACCCCACAAGCTCATGGCAACAAGTGCTTGGGGAAAATATTGGCTTGTTCAACAAGACAATTGCAAGGCGAGGAGCGCCAACTATCCTGAAGACGAAGAACGATGGTGGCGGCGCAAATACAAATCCTGTGTCATATCCCTCTGGTGGTAGAAAGGGAATCATCGTTGGCAGTACAATCGGAGTCATCGTGGGGGTTGTGATAGGTGGTTCTTTTTCCTTCTATGTAAGTAGGAGAAGGAAACAATCGCGAGAAGAGAACGATAAACGGGCCTCCCAGAAGCCAGAGCTGGAGAATTCCATCGGATCGACAGCCATTATTCCACCATTGGTCGAAATTGACAATGCTGCACGTGAGCTTGAGTTAGACGGATCAACGTCCATAAAAGAAGCCCCTGCTGCTGAGCATTGCCCCGAAGTCGCAGGTGACTGGCATGCTTCTGAACTCCCTGGGAGTTGAAAGCAGGTCGATACTCTTTCAGATCAGCAGAATACCAATGGCGTCTGATACATATCTCCGATGGACCTGCGGGGCAAAGCTATGGCTCACGATATCATTTCCTATGCTCCTCAACTCAGTGAGCAGTAGAGACTTCCTGATATCCCAGAAATTGCACCAAGTGACCTGGGAGCCATTTCATCTACCGAACCGGCGAAGCCTCCATCCCTTGACCGGGTTCCGTGTCTCGCAAGCGAGGACCAGACGCTTATTATCAAGGCCATCCTGATGACTGCTATTTCTTTTGCATACGCTGGAACCTGGTAGATCCAATAAGGTTCGCCGCAGAAGGGTGATTACAGAAGGTCATACACAGAGCCGTCCCACAGCTAGACTAGACAACCCAGTTCTCTTGGTGAGAGACCCAGATATCGTGATTCGAAAGCTTGACACGCCATGGGCGAGAGTCACAGGTGCTATCCAAAGATGCCATAGTCTTCCTTGTCCTCGCAAGAGGCATAGACAACTCGCAAGCTGCACTGTGACGACGAAACTCTCCACCAATGTTGATCGCTTTCGTCAGGCGGTTGTTCAGCGAAAACCTATAGACCCATGATTCCTCATCACAAAAACCCTCATTCTCTTCATGCACGTTGACAAGTTCGAGAATAATTCAAAGCTACACTCTATTCCTCCACAGTTTTCCCAGCCCCACTTGCGAGAAGGCCTCCCCACCCACATCAATGCAGCTCAATCTCCTCACCACCACCACCACCCTCGCACTCGCACTCGCAACAAGCACATACGCTCTCCCCGAAGCCGTCCCCGCAATATTCCGCCGCGCTGTATGTCTCCACACCGCAAAACAAGTAGGCGATCTATGTCCTCCGAAAGATGCGCACGCCTGCAACAGAGAAAATAGACTAGTAAGTCAATCCATCTCACCGGCGCATTGCATCAAGACTAAATTTTGGGTGGGGGGAGATAGCTCGTATATAAAGGGTCAGATACCTACGTGGCAAGTGCTGAAGATTTGTAATGTTATCAATTGCAACCCTAATAGATGCTCTCGTCCGACTGGATTATGAGAGGCAATGATGGGGACGAGGCGTCAAATGGGTTTTGCGCGTGAGGGTCTTCGTTCTAGAGGGGAGGGAAATGTATGTCGGCAAGCAATTGTCAAGTAATGCGTACTCATAGCGAGGCTTTGAGTCTGGACCAGGACTATGAATCGTTTTGCGCGATGCACACCGATCCCAGATTTCTTACCTCTACTTCCAATCTTCGGAGGACCAAAACGATGAGTTTTCACCCAATATCGCCACCCCAGCCTAATCACAATCCTTTTCTCCTCTCACACTAGAAAATCGCCCACGTCCACCGAAGCTTCTCCAATATGCCTATTTACAGCTTTCCCACATCACAGCCACTTTCTTGGCTCTCCCCCTCGCCATTCATGCCCTCCGCGATGCCACTCCTGAAGTTGAACCCAGCACCATCAGCCGGGGGTATGAAACACAAAGTCGGTACCAGCTGTCCCGCATCGCTGAAAGAGATTTGGGTAGAGTTGTGAGTCGATGCACTGTTCATTCATTAAATATTTTTGGATAGGGAGTTGGGTTTTGGGGTCGTAGGCGATTCACGGCCGGCGGGGGCGGGCTGATATGGCGATGGGGGAGGTTGAATTCAAATGTGGCCCCCCGACTCTGAAGTCTATCAGTACTTGCAGGTCTGGAGCTCGTGGGTATACTATTTGTGTTTGTATGGCTTATATCTAGCCTGGTGGGTAGATTTGGTGACGAGGGACGGAGCTGATGGACTTCTCGCAATGAAGCCGCTGGGGGTTAAGTAGTGGGAATAAGTCAGGTTCGAAGGCAGCCCGCTGAACTGCAAAACTCGGAGAACTGTGTCTGCAAAAGGGCGATGTTGTGACAAATTAGGGTAGTACACCCATTCTCCATGCTCAATAATGCTGAAAGGCTTTGCCATCATTATTTTCGCTCCCTGCCCTTGCCCCGAGCAGGCTTCTTCTCGCTTCCCCCCTGGCCGGCGCATTGTTCCTTTCCCACTGCGTCTCCAAGTCCCGCTTTCCGCACCCGACTGATGAAGCGCTCGTCCTTAAGCTGCTCCTTTAAAATCCCGAATACTGCGCTGTAGATTGGAAGCATGTCGTGTAGTCCGCATGGTCTGGCGTCACCGCTAGCCTTGCGCCCTTCAAGGAAGTTGCTCAAGCCACCATGAATTGCTTCTTCCACCGTCATTTCTGGCCGCAGGGTGATAGTCTCTTCGTTGAAAGTGGCGGAAGAGCTTGAGGTTTCGACTAATAGCGCCGTTCGAATGTTGGAGGAGTCGGCGTCTGAGAAGTAAGGCGGACTGATGTACAGCGGATGGGTCGTGCACGAGAGTCGTTGCTCGGACCTAGGGTCTTTGACGTTGTTGAAGTCATGAAGAAGGACCCGAAGCCTGTACCATAGGTCCAGGTTCTCACGAAGGGTTTGTAGCGTTATGGGTGGCTGCAGGTCTGGCGCACTTCCAGACTTTGAAATTGACTTGTCCTTAGGTTTCGTCATAATTTTCGGATCTAACTCCAGGATAAACAACAGAATAAGTTTCTTGTGAGAGAGATGGAGGATACTTGGGAGTGAGGTGCGACCAATTTTATGTGTGCGACCACTAATTCTCAAGGATGACTCACGGTCGGCAGCGATAGCTCACTTGTCGGTTGAGGCTTGAACTTACCATAATTCATCAAGCCATCAATTGTATAACTCAGGCAAGAGCCACAAGCCAGTTTTGGCAGTTTTGACTTTACCAAAAGTCTTTTAAATCATGCTCTTCCACCGTGCGAAGATTCTTACGACTGCGAAACAGTGAAAAGTGAAATACTGAGCGACTGTCATTCTGGAGAAAGTAAATAGCGATCAGGAAAGGTAAAATGGATTATTTCTGTTGATGGTGGCGATTGGAAATCTATCAAGCAGCGAGTGCCAAATGCGTGGGCTTCTATTTTAGGTAAGAATCAATAAGGTGGATCTTCGCAGATACTATGTTCTATGTATTCGCCTGTCATTCTTATTCTCTGTGCCAGATTACTGGTATCCTCTACTTGTGAATGTTTTCGGACGAGCTCGTATTATCAGAGACTTTCCTAGTAGAGTCCTCCTTACCCTTTTTCTGCTTTGTGGGAGCTTTTTGGGGCGTCGCATAAGCAGCTTCGGCGATGGACTGCCATTCACTGTCAGCCTCATATTTCTGACGAATCTCGGTAGTCAATTTGACAAGAGTGTCTGCAACGAGCTTCTTCGCTATCTGCGGCGTCAGTTCATCGGCGTTGTAGGCCTCCTTGACCTCGGCAAACGATGTCAAGGCAGTGGGCTCTACTCCATCCTTCAACGTAACTTGAATGGCTGAGGTCTTTCCATCGAATGACTGCAATTGCGAGTAGGGCAGTAGAACGTGCTGCATAAAGGCTAGGATGCCGTTGCCCTCGACTTGGCGAGGCGCGCAGACTGCCTTGCTGATCTTCTTCTGAATAGTTGCTGCATCATCCAGCAGGTCGATCTTCGATTTAGAATCAGAGCTACTCATCTTGCCACCGGTCAAACCTGGCACCATTGGGTTCATTAAGTGTGCGCGGGTCTTGTAACCCAACTTGGACATTGTGTCGGTCGCAAGTGCGAACGTCTTGCGTTGATCCGTGCCACCGAATTGTGCGTCGCATCCCAGCCATTCCTCGTCCAGTAGTTGCATCATTGGGTACATGCCATCCGCCATAGCGGGCTCGCCAGTGGATTTCACGATCTCGCTGCTAGCCTTCACCGCGTCATGCACAGACACGCGCTTACTGAGTCGTAGGAGGGCACGAGTGAAGTCAGGTGTCAGCTGGTAGGAGCTCCCGCGAACGAATGTCAAATTGGCCAAGTCTACACCAACAGCCTGAATCATGGCCCGGATCGTACGCTCGTAGTACTGAGCGCGAAACTCTAGGACACCTTCTGGTGCTTTGTCGGCATCTAAGAAGCCATGAAGGTCAGCGAGGAGAACTTTGACTTCACACCCGGCCTTCAAAAATTGAGCGATCTTGATAGCAGGCAGAAAATAGGCTGCGTGTGGGCGACCCGTTGTGGCTGTTCCCCAGTAAATTCGGAGTGGACGATTTGGCAGGATAGTGCGAATGAGGTCCTCTCGCATGACTTCTTGGAGGTTCGATTCAATGAGATCGTACTTTTCATCCGGCGTGAGTGGTAAGAGACCCGTAGATGTAGCCATGGCGATTGGGTTGCTGATGCAGTTGTAGTAGATTGCGGCGAGTGGATGAGATTGGGAGGTCAGTATAGAATGATGATGGTTGAAGATGTTGATGAGTCGTGAAGTCCACCATTTTAACGAATGACTCAGAGACAAAGCGGAGGAAACAATGTAGGTAATCGCAACATTTAGGCAAACAAAGACAAACAATGAGTAATTGATGATGATGATTGAGGAGTGACGTCATGGGAGTAAATGTCTTGGCATGGCGGTGATGAAGAATTTGGCTCGTCGATGCACGTACCTCACTTCTACAACAAAAGCAAAGGGCGGAGGGAGCTGCAAGTCATGATCCCTAACTCATTAGGCTTTCAAATGGGTCCTTTATGGCTTTCATTCTTCTTGTTTTAGGCCAAGGCTCTCAATTCATTCTTCTATCTAGTTCCACCAAGGCAATGACTATCTAAGTCTTGAGGCTGCATCGGAATTCGCGCTGCGTCAAGCAAGCTACCTGCCCTCCCTGCTTTAATACTAGATCACGCGGCACCATGATTTCCAGCATTTCGTCCAGACTGCCAGGGGCAGCTTCACCAAGAATGGGGGCACACACCGCCATGACTTCAATGATTGAATGATGTTCTCCACCCAGCATGAGAGCAACCAAGGCCAGTCGCAGCTCTGGAAGCTTTGTTTGGCACCCTCCAAATAAAAGCCACAGATTCAAATAACGGTACGCGGTACCGGAGGGACCACTCCTGGCGAAAAGCCCCTTGGCCGTGCAGTCTTTGACCCATGGATCATCCTCCACAAGAGTGTATTTTTTCGCTCCACACTCATACGGTAACCTTCGTTCGCCATGAGATGCGAAGGTGGCGTCTGTGCCGAAAAGCTCCTGGAGCTCATACTCTGAGATAGGCGGATCGCTGCACTCGTGGACGAGAAGATCCGTTCGCTATAAATCTCCCGTGGACTTGCCGAACTTTCCACCGTTGTCTGGCGCGGTTCGCTCTCTCGCCACAGGTTTCCAGATCTGGCGTAAATCCTCTGGTGGAGCGAGTATTTCGTCGGTGTCGCCGAAGGCTGCGTTTGATACCAGCCGTCTCATGAGGTTTGGATCCATGACACCTGCCTCATCAAGATCCTTGAGGAGAAGTGTCTTCAATATATCTCCTGGGCCTGACAAATGACGCAGAATGCTGCGGAGCGGCCCCAGGAGGCTTCGAATGACGTGGAAGTGTTGCCTCACGTTCCCTTCGAGAAGAATCTCAGTCACCTTTGGTATACCAATGTGAAGGGTCGATAAATAAGGTACTCTGCCATCCACACTGACAAAGAATCGCAGTAGCTTTCCCAACAGCATACGAAGGGCCATGGCAGGAAGTGGATGATTGGAGATGGTCTTCTGTACCCTCACTTCGACTTTTTGACATGTTGCTGTTCTGACTGTGCGATCGTTCATCATTTGAGACTCAATGAGCACAGAGCCTATTTCCGGCATATTGTATGATGGTCGGCGCTATGACACGAGGTCGAAAGCACTAGGTCAATATGCTCGGATCGTTCCTTGCGTCGCTGACCGCCCCAAATAGGACTGTGCGCGAGAGATTGGATCGCTGGTGCAGATCAGACGCAGTGGAATCTTGATAGAGCTTCCAGAAGTTCTATGAGCGGACCTTGAAAGAATACGTACGCTAGTTGCCTGCCTTTAGTCCGTCATTTCTATCATTGAGAGGTTAGCTGGCCCGTAAAAAAGAAATAAGCAACCATTGTCGCGACTCAAAGCTGATACAAAGGGCCGCCAAATTGCGGCAATCTTCAAAGTAGCCATTCCTAGCCCAAAAGTCCTCCTAACAATGTCATTGTCGTATGAGAGCCAAATATGTGCTCATCAACATGACCCTTACTCGGTTACGGCGACTCTGTATGCTCAAGTTCGTTTTAGCTAATCGATGTTGGACTTTCTTGATGTCGCTACCTGTCACCGAATCTAGTCGATAAAGCTACACCTATCGGCAGGAGTGATGACGCTTGGCACAAGTTATACGAGTCCTTTTGGGCTGACAATGGCATTGTCAATAACGACATTGTTCTCAAGACCTGCACGGTTTAAATATCCCCAACCTCTATGTCTACGCGGACCTGGGTATCGCTGAAGGTCTCTTATCTACATTGACTACTAACATACCCTTGTCGTATTAACTTGTTCCTAGAACCTTGGAAATACGACTGAATCAGCATTTTTCGGTCGACCAATCGCGTCCTGCCCATGTCTCTTTGTACCATCGAACCCTCGGTCACTTCGCCAACAAGCTTCAGGAAGCGCACTCCCAACTTCTCAGTCACTCATAGCAATATACATGTATTTGAACATGTCGTCTCACAGAAGCCGGAGAAAGTGGCTGTAATTAGCCGAAAGGGAATCATGACTTATTTCGACTTGAATCATCAAGCGGATTGTCTCTCGGCTCGTCTAACGGCTTTGAATGTCGTACCGGGAAGCGTCGTTGGCGTTGCATTTAGCAGAGGTCTCGAGTATGTCGTTGCTATGCTTGCAACCTGGAAGAGCGGTTGTGTGTATTTGCCACTTGATCATTCACTTCCTGGGAATAGGATGCGATTCATGATGAAAGATAGCGGCCTCTCTTGTCTTATCACCACCAGCAGTATTGCCGCGCAGAAAGGCTTCGATCTCGAGGCTCAGGCGACGATCTGTCTGGACGACAAGGGACAGTTCGATCGGGTTTGTGATCTACCGGCGCGAAAAAGCTCGGTCTTCGCTGACTCCTACGACATGGCGTACATTATTTATACGTCGGGAACAACTGGCAACCCGAAAGGCGTCTCGATAACGCATGGCAATCTCGCCACTTTGGTTGCTGATATTGAGTACAGCGAGGAAATCAGCGCCAACGACCGAATCCTTCTTTTCGCACCATTTTGCTTTGACGCTTCAATCCGGGATATATGTGGCGCTTTGATGGTCGGCGCTTCCTTGTATGTGCCACAAGAGGACGAAATCTTACCTGGTAATCTGCTGAAGACCATTGGCACACACAAAATCACCAATTCTGTCATCACTCCCTCCGTACTCCGTTCCTGCATACAAGAGCCTCTTCCTTCTTTGAGGACTCTAGTGCTTGCAGGGGAAGCTGCCGATGAGGCGCTCATACGGAATTGGGGTGCTGGTAGAAAGCTCATCAATGCCTATGGTCCAACTGAGGCTACCGTCTGCAGCACAAAGCAGATCTACTACAATGGCCAAATACCGGCTGGTTTCTCAGCCTCTGTCATCGGAAAGCCTATCATGAATGCACATATCAGCATTGTGGACGACCAAAACATCATTGTCAGTCATGGCGAGGTTGGAGAAATCGTAGTCTCGGGCCCAAGCGTCAGCAAACATGGTTACATCAACATGCCGCTGTTGAACGCTGACCGCTTCTTCATAAATGCCTCCAACGGTCATCGCTCTTACAAGACTGGAGATCTTGGAAGAGTCCTACCTGGAGGCGAGATTGAATGTCTGGGGCGCATTGGAAGCACGAGACAAGTGAAATTAAACGGGCAGCGTATAGAGCTAGAAGAGATTGAAAGTGTCCTTCGAAGCGATTACGCTGTCACTGATGCCGCAGTCATCGTCCGCGGAGAACAAAAGGCAAAGAAGCTAAGCGCATATGTGGTGCCACGATGCCGAAACGGTCCCGACTGTAAGGAAGCGCTGTCTACTCACTTGGATCAGCTGATGCGGGCTAGATTACCGTCATACAGCATTCCAACCAGTATCTGCTTCCTTGACGCGTTGCCACTCTCTGTCAACAAGAAGCTTGACGTCAAAGCTCTACCGGACCCCAATGTCACTGCCAATCTCGATAACAACGGCAAGGATAACGGGCTCACATTGATGGAGCAGAAGGTCGCGCAAGCCTTACTCGAGGCTCTTGATTTACCCCTTGAGCAGATCTTGCAACAGGATACGACGTATGCCGAACTTGGTGGCTCATCCTTACAAGCTTCTCTAGTATTGAAGCACCTCAACAAGTCTCTCGGCAGCAAGATACAATTGGGGCAATTTTATCGACGAAACATCTCCCTACGCCAGCTCACCAAGCTTGTGACTGGAGGCATGGGCCAAACGGCAAACATGATCAGTCAAGATCTTTCCAATCGCGTCGAGCTTCCCTACGACATTGCATACAACATTGGTTCGTCCTTGCTCGAGCGTCACCAACATGTCCTACTCACGGGCGCGACAGGCTTTCTTGGAAGCCACCTTCTCGCGGAGCTCCTCAAGGACGACGCTACTCGGGTGAGTTGCATTGTCCGTGCTAAAAACGATGATGCCGCATTAACTCGTACAAGGAGCGCTCTTAAAACTTGGGGTCTGTGGGATGAAACTTTCTTAGATCGCATCCAAGCCAAAGCCGGAGATGTGAGTAAGCCTTTGATGGGCCTCTCAGCTGACACTTACATGGATCTAGCCCGCCAAACAGATACAGTGTTCCATTCCGCTGCAGCTGTCAGCTTCATAGCCTCTTATGAAGAACTCGAAGAAGCCAACGTGACTGGCACTGTTGAAATCCTGCGCTTCACCAGCACCCTCACACAGAAGCGACTCACCTATATTTCAACGCTTTCAGTCTTCTTCGGCGCTGGCACCGACCTTACACAAGGTCGTGAAGTCCCTGTTCAGAACCTAAGCAAGAAGATACTGACCGGATACGGGCAGACAAAGTGGGTATCAGAGCAATTAGTTCTGGAGTTTGCGCGCCTTGGAGGGCACGCACTGATACTGCGCCCAGGGCGACTTCTAGGCAACACCAAGAATTTCAAGTGCCCCAAGGACGACTTCACTGTACGGCTCCTCGCCTCAATGATAGAGACTGGATCTGCGCCCACTCTAGACGAGATAGGCGGCAAAGACTGGCAGATTGATCTAACACCGGTGGATCTTTGCGCCAGACTGATATGCGAGCTATCTCGGCAAAGTGTGACTGGTATCAAGCATATCATTAACCTGGACACGATCTCCTATGAAGCAATGACTGACTCGGTGGGTGTCCCCATCGAGCGGGTGCCTTATCAAGACTGGATTCAGACGGCAGTGAAATCCAAGCATCTCGGCCCACTGAGCTCGCTTTTCACTGAGCGTATTTCTGACAAGGATGAGAAGAGTGTATTCGAAGCCTTGCTACAAATGACCGTATTCCGGCGTAGTGCTTACGAGGCTTCAGCTATGACCCTCAATGAAGCCATCGGCGAGACACCTGCAACTGGCGATCTTCTGTCCAAGTATTTAGCGGCTAATCAGGATATTTTCAATTGAGAACAAAAGTTTTGAACATAGAGAAGCAGACTACCAAATCAGATCGAGGAAATCTAATTACGAACACAACTTGCTGTAAGTGCGCTCTGCCTGTTAACCATATTTTGTCAGAATACGTTCATATTGAAATATCTATGCTCGTAAACACGCGATGCAAGGTTGAAAGGACTTTGGTGAGCAGTCGAAATTACATCTAACACTAAATAACACTTTAGGCATATTGCAAAAGACGAGGATGGAGGAATAAATATTAGATTCTGCAACGACTAATGTTTGTCTCAGAGTCGCTAATCAAATTCTATCAGTTGCCTCCTCTACGATGTCCCTCCGTTCGACTGTTTTTACCCAACAGAGTCCTAAGCCTCACCATCATCTCTCCGCAATGCTTCAACCAATCGCCTCCCCGCATACCCGCCCATGCCGCGCAATGCGCAACTGCCAGTGGCAAGTAGGCGCGATAACGTCTCTCCTCTTCTTTCGACACGCCGTAAAGTTCCATCAGTGTACGCGGGCAATTTTCCCTGCCCAGGTTGACTGTGAAGTAGGCAAGATCCCACATCGGATCCGCGAGATCGCAATCCTCGAAGTCGATTGCGACTACTTGATTCCCATCCTCGCCCTGAGGTATGTTGTTCAGCATGATGTTCTGACAGTGGAGATCGTTGTGACATGGGACCCAGGGGTGCCCCTTGACCTTGTTTCCAGTGTTCACTAATACGCCATCGATGAGACGCATGTCTGCTTGAGGCATCGTCTTGTTGGCCTTTATGATGTCAAGATATCCTCTCACGGACTTTATCGGATCATAGCGTTCCATGAAGGCCGCCGCTTTAGTGGAATGGAATCTACGAAGCAAGCCAGCAATTTGCGGTAGCCACTTTGGCGCCGTCTGTGGATTAAGGGCTTCTCCAGGCAACCGCTCCAGCACAAGGCCTCCGCAACTCTCGCCGTATAAAATCAGCTTAGGCCCGAGTTTGTTCTCGTCCGCCCATCCTGTCCGTAATGCTTCCCTACTCAAGGAGGACGAGGGTAGTTGGGGAAGATTTTCCCGCGGGAGTTTGACAATGTATCTGTAATAGTGTCCAGCTTCGGCTGTTAGTGTAACATCCATTACATCATTGGCAGACCAGCCTGAGCAGTGAGGTATCACCTTTGAATGGTACCATGTACCGATTGGAAAGATGGCGATGCAAAGCTTGAGGGCTATTTGCTCTTTCTGTGCTTTTTCTGTGCTGTTGGAGGTGCGGTCTTCGGCCACTCGGAGTTCATGTCGTGATCTTGAATATTGTTATCCATGATTATGATGTCTTAGGTGAGAGACCAATGTAGGACGGTGACAGTATGCAACGATGGAGTTCCCAGGTATGCGAAACAGGCAGGCTCATATATACAAGGTCTTTGTACGCCAGTGCATGGTTCAAAGGCCATTGCGAAAACTCTAAGTCTTTGTTCTAAAAAGGGCGATACCATGTTAGACAATATCCATTGTATGGGTTGCCTGAGCGATGCTCAAATACGGCTAATCATGCGCCTCCTTTGAGTCTGATGCCTTTGAATGGCGTTCCGATCTGCCCCATTGTAGTCTATATATACTCATGTAACTGATCATAGTCTCCTTGTACTCCTTAAAGCATCCTATTTGAATTCAACAATGGACATCATCAGCGATTTCGACCGTCTGTGGGCTGATCCCTACACAAACAACCTCAACAGATCACTCATCCTCCTTTGGCGACTTGATGGCGATGCACCACTGAGTCATCCATACAGCATCACACCTGTACGCTGTGGCCAAATCACGTTCCCACATGAAGAATTAGAAATCCTTTGCACAAGGGATGTGCTGGTCAGTATCGCAGGAACGCTGTCACAAAACGAGATCCACGCTCTCAACGAGCAAACACTCGAGCTACTAGTGGGGCCTGATCTTGTAGCAATTGACTTCTCGATATCGAACATGCGTAAGCTCTGGTCTCAAGGTATCATACCCAGATTGAGCTTGGAACGCACGAATATCGTGACAATAGGAAATGGGAATCAGCGTCAGGAGCGCTCAAAACTTAACAGATCGTTTTTGACATTAGCAACGGCTATGACAGAGTGTCAACAGCATATTGAGGAATGTACCCGGTCGACGGACTCAGCGATGGAAGAAAAAGCTGGAGTACTCAATGAATTCATACAGGTGCGGATCGATGAGCTCGAAAAGATGTTAGGCAAATTGCAGGCGATGGATTCTATGACCAGCTGATAGAGACTTAAAAAGAGGGCTGTCAATTGTCGGACAAGGCTTGTGCTTCCAATACTGGATTTCTTTCTGTGATGACTGCTCAAGGCCACCTTTCTCGCTGTATAAATTGGCACACTGTAATATTTCGTCATAATGAGAAGGATTTTGTAAATTATGGAGCTCAATTTGCATTTCAGCATCATTCATCCATCACCAAAAGCCCTAGAAACAACACACTGCATCAATTTTCATATCAAGAATTAGAGTGGTACCGCCGTAGGCAATGAGGTAATGACGACGTTGAAGGCGTTGAAGCAAGGCACTGAACCCTCCGCCCTGGATCTTGCCACATATTCATTGCCTGCTTTAATTGAATTTACGGAAGTATTGCCTAGGTTCTACGAATCTTCTCGATTGAAGCTGCTTGGAGGGGATCAAGGTAGTCTAGTCTGCATCATAGTAACGCTATTTTCCACCCTCAGCTATGAAAGAATGTCAATTGCATGTGGGGTGTCAATGGATCTGTCTTTGAGATTCGCTTCAGATTCGACCAGCGGATTGATTTCGTGACTCTAATACTTCATCAAGTAAAGCGGGCCCAGAAAAATTGCATAAAGAGCGTTGTGCATTTTTAAAATCAGATAACTATCGCCTTACCTTTCATGACATCTTGCTAGAATCACACGAATCCTCTCCAAACTCTTCACCTCGAACTATTGAGTCTACCTAAATTTCTCTCGTTTCGTTCAATCCAAGCATACATCAGAGCAATCCCCCTTCTCGCTCTCTCATTTTGTTCTTGAGCAATCGGTATCGAGATCTTAGTCGTCTCATGTTTATCATGGAAATTTTGTAAGGATTTGATCAGTATCTTCATCATTGGTCCGTACTTTAGAAAGTCTTGGCAAGGATGCTCTTGCGGTCGACGGGTAGCGTCGCCTGTTAATTCGAATTTTAGTCTTGGGACGACGTTCTGAGACTGAAGTCTGAGAAGTTCATCTGTTGTTGATAGGATTGTTGGGAAAGTATCAGCGGCACCGAGCAGTTGTATTTCTTTATTGAGAACACGCAAGTGACGCACTTCAAAAGCTGTCGTTATTTCGAATACGATCTGCTCAATACTGATGTCGCTTAGTCTACTGGTCGGAAGAGAGAATTGACCTTGACCCACGTGTGGTCTGATCCGAGACGGTGGATTGTAAACACGTGCATCGTAGAGCCGCCAAAAAATGATCAATGGGCCGGACGGATTCGCTGGTGGAGGATGATCCCACTGAAGGTCAGTGTCAGGCATGATGGTAGGCAGTAAGAAAATTTAGAGTGTAAGTGGTGATTTGGTGATACGTGGCGAGCGTGAAGCCATGGACTGGTGGCTTTTATAGACCTAAAAATTCCGAAAGAAGGCAAATTAGGGTTTGATCGCAAAATGAAAACATCTCTTAGGCAAAGGTACTTGCGGTTTGTGGTTAGAGTCTTACGAACGATTTGTTAGCTGGCACCAGTAAGGCTTCTATCAGGCCTTGTTGACTTGTCATCAGGCAAATCCGATGGTCTTGTTCGCCTGATCATAAGAATTTTTTGAGATAGCAGGCGAATTCCATTTGTTCGAAAGGCGAGGTATGACTCTGCACAAAATCCCCACACGATTGTAGTCGGGTTTTGATCGATGCTCGAGGTTCATACGGGGAGAATTGGCAGACAGGCTTCCATTTATAGATGGCTAAACTGCCCCTGTCCACATGGTAGTGTCCGTTCCGCGATGTTCGCTAGGATTCCGAGTGACAAGGAGATGCATTAGACGATTGAAGAAAACAGGTTGAGAAGTTGAAGGTAGTCGTCAATTGTCAACTTTTCATGGAATTAGGTAGAAGGGTTGAGAGTTCCATGTGATCTGGAGGACCGTTGAGATCACAAGGCATAATATGCCCCTTGTTCACGCTTCAATATGCCAATAGTGGCGCAAAATCGTCGACAGCAAGCAAGGTAGAGTCCCGAGCAGCATGCCTCAGGGAAACCTGTTTGCATTACATCGACAATTTGTGGAATGAGATAAGGATGCATATCAGCATGCAACAACTTGGGCCGAGCTTCCTGAAGCATATTTGGATGTTAAAATCAAAAAAAAAAACCCTCCTTAAACGTCCCAAAAGCACGCCTTAAACAATTCAAATCACATCCCTTCTCACGATACTCTAAAGGTCTCCAAATCATCCCTGATAACATTCACATGAGCCTGCATGCCCCTATTCAGCCGCCGAGCAATTCCTTGCTTCGCAGGGTCCGTTGACACAACGCTTTTCTCAATCAACTCATGCATATCCTCGAGAGTCTCGATGAACTTCATGATCATTGGACCAATCCCTAAGCAATCCTCAAACGGATGATGTTGTCCACGGAGATTAGCGTTAGTCGTAAGCTCTAGCCTTATCCTGGGTTCAATCCCTCTGGCAAGTAGTCCTCGGAAAATCGGTCCTAATGGATCATTCGAGGAGAGGGGACCGCCCACATCGGACAATAAGACGCATTTGACGTTGAGTGCGCGTAATTGACTGTGTGTGAGTAGTGTTTTTATCTTCGCGACAATATCGGTGCTGCAGACGGTGTTAATTACATTGGCTGGGATCTCAAGCCGCTCCTTGCGCAATGGTTCGAGGTTGACTGAAGCTGCTGTATCTTCTTCGTGGAGGCACCATGAGATGGTCAAAGACCCATTGTTATCGTCCGCTGCGATTGGATGCGCTGATTGAGGATTTTGGTCTGCCATTGTTCAAGTTGTCTGGTGAACTTTGAGAGGAACCAAGACATGTCAAATATACTTATACACCTCTGCGAGGGCACTAGGAAACACTGCGAGGCTTAAGGCCAACAGATGGAGGCAAGCAATAGTCTCCGAGGCGTACACAGCATGCCCAGTGAGCCTACCTGCCTGAAGATAGCCTTCGTAGAAATGCCTAAGTAGACGAGACATACATAAGAGTCCGGTCTCCGGGACCCCATACTCTTGTAATCAGAACTTTATGGTCAGATGGTCATACAATAAGACTAATGATGAATCTCGAGCGATTGTATAAGTGACAATCGAATAATCACAAGGGGTTAAGTAGCCGCGAAAACCCAACTCTGCAACGATCGTTTGCTGGCCAGCCTTGGCATTCATAGACCGAGTACTAAAGTGGGGTCGGTATGGGCTTTTATGATTCATAGCATACCGTAAGAATCTTGACCGGGTAATACAATCACCTCGCTTGACGAGATAACGATTTCTTGACATAAACACGTTCAGTAACCAGGTAGAAGTTGCACGGAATTGCAATGATTGTTATGAAATTTAAATCGAGTACAAAACCCTTCGCATTCACGTCACAGGGCTGGAAAACCCCAGCGGGGAAAAAACCAGCTCCAAGGGTCAAAAGGAAAGAAGCACAATCAAAATTCGCCCCCACGAACAAACCCTTTTTTTCAGTAGTCATCTCCCCGACTCAAGACCTCCTTATGATCCTCGCGCAAGAGCAAGGTCTTCAACCACAGTCAGCCAGAACATGAACATCATTGCAGCAGGAATGAAGAGCTCACATGCTCAAATTGCGCTGTGTAAGAGCCCTTGACATCCGCCAGAGGCTGGTGAGCCTCCAGGATCCCATTCGATACAAGACAGTTCAGCTTTCAAACATCAGCAAGACCCGTGTGCAAAGATAACTTTTCCATGGTACTCACGCCAGCCAAATACTTGTCCTGGCCAAGGCGATCCAGGTATCGACGGCAGAAAACCAGTGTTCCAAAATTCTCTCTGATCGTCTTGTGTAGCCGCTGTGCGGACACCAGGGGCAGAGATGTCTTTAATGGCGCATTGTGATTCAAGCCATAGCCATAGACACCCACCTAATTCAATGTCAGGTTTCATTCTCGTTTTTCTTGAGAAAGAAGAGGAGCTCACATCATCATGCAGGATTCCTCGCCCTGTCGTACCGAATGTCTCGATAGCGAAGACCTCGCCCTCGTTCATCTTCGTCTGATCGGAATTCTTCACAAACGGAATGGATTTGCCGCCGTGAATGCGCCACTGCTTGATATTATGCGCCGTGATATTGCGCACTGGCTTGACGGGGAAGGTTTTGCCACGGATCTCAACCTCATAGCTTTCCATTGTTTCTTGGATAGCGGCGCTGACGTCGCTAATGCGCACATCAATGCCTGTCGCCTTTTTTGTTCTCAGTTATTGCCACACAGTATGAGATACTCGGAGGCTCCTTACCTTGATCCCCGAGTTGGTAGCATCCTTGACTGCTGCCAGGAGGTTGTCGTAGGTGGGATCGAATGTCATAGTAAATGCGCTGTCGATGATCCACCCATTGATGTGAACACCGAAGTCGACTTTCATGACATCTTGGTGTTGCAATACGACATCCTTTTGCCCTGGGTTGGGTGTGTAGTGTGCGGTCTGATTGTTGAGGCAAAGCCCAGTGGGAAAGCCCATGCCTGCCTGAAGGCTGTCTCCGGGATTAAGTCCATCATGGCCAAGCAATGCTCGTACACTATCTTCAATGCCATTTGCAATCTCGAGAAGAGTATGACCTGGCTTGACGCAGTCCTGTACCCATCGTCGCGCCTGACGGTGGGCTTCTGCAGCATGACGATAGTCTCGGAGGAAAGCGTCATCCTGGACCTGCCGACGAGCTTGTTCACGTGCTTGTCTAGCATCTGTCTGTGATTTCGTATAGCTTTGGATTTCACCCTCGGGATATTTGCCCGACGGGAAGAGATCGCTCAACAGGACTCTCGGTGGCGATGATTGCAACACAGGCGGAGACATTGTCTTTTTCTTCTTTTTCTTTGACTTCTTCTGTTTCTTTTTCGCACCTGCAAGGTCGGTCACTAGGGAGGTCTGCGGCTCCATGCTTGTTTTCCCGTCATCATCGTCGCTGTCGCCATCATTGCCGTCTCCTGCAAGGCAGCCGTCCCCGTCTCTAGAGGTATGGGATCCTCGAGGCTCGCCTCCTGCATCGATCGTTCCACTTGAATTGAATGGATCGCCTTGACACATTTAGAAATCAATATGGGACATGGTAGAGTACCTGGGCTCTTTACCTTCGAGTTTACGTTCTTCGTATTCAGGAGTCTTTGACCCCATGTTGGCATTGGCAACTTCTCGCTACCTACAACTGGCAGAGGTCAAGACAATCTGACTACAGGATTCTTCGAGATGTCGTGATGATGGGAAAGGGAGTAAGTTGCGGAGTGTCGTACGGAGTGGCGGTGAATACCCCGCTCACAGTCCCCGCGATTACTCATCATATCCCACTAGGCAACCATTTTCTCAGCTTAAAAAGAACAATGACCAAACTTCAATGACTTTGTGCTTTCCTGTGTTGGGCTAATATGGAGGTCAGAGATTGCCCTTAGCACAATTGAGGGACTCTCTGGGCTCTTGCATTACTGGTATTTAGGCTACAAATCTACAGCTGTCCGGATACCTTAGAGCGTGCAAGACTGGACCAGCATCCTGGCCCTAGCTTGCAAAACGCGGTTGGCATCTAAAAAACAGACGTAAAAGGAGCCGTGGAACAAGTAATGGGAACACAATCATGGATTCGTCAAATTGACCGAAAGAAGGTTGCTTAGAGGATTCGTAAGCTTAACAAGAAAATTTGAGGATGAAAACGAAACATAGATAAAACCTGGTGTTTGCTGCGGAATTTGCGATGTCATGCCGCATAGGGAGGTAGCACACTCAATTTTACACGACGCCTAGCTTTAATGCATCGCATTTTCATAGATCTCCAATCTGCTGCGCGCAATAAGGACTGCCAAGCGACGAGCAACAGCAGAAGCACGCATAATTCGATCAAGCCAACGAGCAAAGCTTAGATTTCCGAAAACGAATGAACCTCCACGAGACACTGAGCATCACTCACCCTTCAAATCAATACCACTACCTAACTGGAGAAAATAACTCTCTGAAAACACTCATACCTGGCTCAAGGTCTTCGCCCTCGCCGAAATCAAGGACTTCAGAAATATCGTCCTGATCGGCTGCCTGAGCCTCATCCTCATCTTCTCCAGCCCCGTGCTGCTCAGTTTCCTGCACACCTTCCCATTCTCCTGACTGCTCATTTTCCTGAACCTCATCCATAACTCCTCCATCTCCGTGCTGCAAAGTTTCCGGAGTCTCATCCACATCTTCTTCGTCTTCGTACTCCTCGCTTTCCTGAGCCTCATCCACGTCTTCTATAGCCCCGTGCTGCTCGCTTTCCTGCACACCTTCCCATTCTCCAGACTGCTCATTTTCCTGAATCTCATCTATATTCCCTCGATCTCCGTGCTGCAAAGTCATCGAAGACCCATCGACATCATCCTCATCTTCAAGCTGCGAGTATGCCTGGGATTCATACGTTTGCCAGTCCACCCCTGGCCAATGTTTCTCAAATATACCGATCACGTATCGATCTTGCTTCTCTTTCAATGGATCTACCTTAGCAAGCTGGTTCACGCGAACGAACTTCATTTGCCTGTTCAATTGGCGAATCCTCTGATCGTGGTGATTGTGGCTGTTAAAGCGAATTAAAAGCTCACGTTCTTCGCGCAAGTGGCGAATTTTGAGTCCCAGTTGCTTCTTAAGATCGCGGTAATAGCTCGTGTTGCTGGCAAGGTTCATCAACAGGTGTAAATGACATGAATCCGGGTTCCGGGTCGAGTGGCAGCAGTATATGTATTGAGGTTGCGGCTTGCTCATTCTGATAGTGGGTAAAGCTCAAGAGAATTTTTGGAACTACTAGCTAGGGGAAGTATACCTTGGAATAATAGGCGCTTACTAATGTACGCAAATAGGATATTCTTCATCGAGAATAAATGGAATGATTGCTGCGCAAAAGAGGTGAGCGGCAAAAAACTCGTTTACCTAGACTTGAGTATCCCGTTGCGATCACGACGAGGTGGCAACAGGCAAGCACGATCCACGTAAAGAAAGCACGAACCAACAATGGCAGTAATGGCCAAATTCTCAGGTAATAAGGCCTTGCAGGTGATCAGTGAGTTTCGCATTGAAGTCATTCACTCAGATGAAGGATCTGACACCTATCAACCTGGATCAAAACTCGCCATCTCAATTGCGCCCACTCAGAGAAAGACATCTCGTGTATTTTGACCAAATAGAGAGAAGTGCATAGATTGAATTTCTCGGAATTCTTCAGCACCTTCCAAAGCCGTCTTTGACCCCCCTGTCTCCCATCGCCCATTACTTGTCAAGTCCTAGCTTATATACTCTCGCCAATTCTCACCCGGCCAATGCTTCACAAAATCCGCCTCTGCCAAAGCGTCACATCGATTCTTCTCATCTCTAACTCGGCCCTCTTCGGACAGCGACTCATACCATTCCTCTCTCATTTTATGTGCGGCTTTCCATTCCTCCTTCTTTTCGAGGGCTTTAATCTCCTTCTGATACTCCACGTTTTTAGCTTCGAGATAGACGAACGTTGGATCGTAGTATTGTTTGATTATCGCGCGATTTCTGATGACGAGAGCGGCGCAGTGAGTTATTTGGCAACGTTGTTCGGTGCAGGATATAAGGGTGGGTGGCATGGCTGAGGTGATTTGAGCGGGGTGTGCTTTGAGGCGTCTCCTAGGGTGGTCAGATTCGTAGAGCTGAGTACGGATATTGCGAAGAAACAGACCGACGCACTTTATTTCACAATATTTGCAAAGTTGTTTCAGTTATGTTGTGAGAAGGCAGATTACAAAGAAGCGAGCTCTTGCTATACCTATGTGATTACTTGTACGACACAATTAAGGGTAGCAAGAATTGAAGTCTTACACCATGTAACAAAAGAAAAGCGTGTCAGACCTGGTGAAAGGTAAACAACGGAACAAAGGCCTTCTTTTGTTGTAACAACACAGTAGGCCTCAAAGGAATTTGCTGAACAATTACAACAACACTACAGGAAACAATGGCCATTTTGCAACATGTCAGTCTGCAGCTCACTGATGCCAAATGGAAGACCTAGATCTTTCGTTGAGCCACGGGACTCATTCCGCTTCATATCAAATTGTAAGATGATATCTCTGATAGTCTGTGTTGGCATTACCTGTCTAAATCCCTGGCCTGGTCTTGTTGTCTATGGCCATGGGTTTAAGTCCTTACGTCCTCAGCTAATTTCAGTCCTGATTAGCATACTCTGCATGGTTTTTCTATCCCACATCTCATCTTATGCCAATTTATGCGCAAATTTTGCCCTTTTCAAAGCCAGCCTACGCTTGTCGCTTCTGTTTTTGAGCATTGTCTTCTGAAGATTTCGATGCTTCTCCTGCGTCCCGTTTTCCGCAATCTTTGAATTCCTCTGGCACTCCATTCCTATCAAATAGCTGGATGTCTTCCTGAAGATTCCTTCCGGGATATTGCTGTTCGAAGTTCTCGTAGATGCTTTTCTCAGAAACTTGCTTCTTCATCTAATCTTCGTCAGCAAGTTGAAAAACTGCTTGCGACTGATGAGAACGCACTTTACCAGACTTGACCTTTTCCAGGCTTGACTTGTAATTCTTCATGGAGGCTTTCCATTTATTCTTATCTGAGCCTTTGAATTGACTCTCGCCGATCCAGCATTGCGACGGCGTATCGCTAATGACGATTTCCTTGTTTGAAGCTTGTTCCATTGCGAATCAGATGAAGTTATCTGAAGCACAAGTTGCTGATTTGACCAATGTAGTAAGAAGTGCCAGCCAAATGCTTAAGAAAGGAAGAAGAACCGAAGGGACAATCATGGCCTTTTATCAATTTCCGCTCTAGCATTACGCACGTCCATTCTCGCATAGACTCGGAGGGCCACGAAGGCAGTGCTGTAAGCTTGTATCATAACTAAAAGCCCCCTCAGTATTGAGAGGATAAGAGGGCGGTACTGAAACAGCGTAATTTCATCAATAGCAGGCGAATCAACAAGACTGGTTGAGACAAAAAGCCATCGGTCACGTATTTCGCGGCCTTTGAAAATTTGTCGAATCGAGCTGTCCTGTACGTTCATGGCTGTTTTATCGCGACAGTGAGAGACTGAATTTCCCAGACCGAGAGGCCCTGGCCAATTCCTCTGATACTGCACACACGTAACTTACGCGTTCTGTTTGACAGACGAAAATCTCGCTGACGTCCGGCAAGGTGAATGGCCACCAACCGCGTCGTGCATGATCTTTGTCAGAGACTACACTGACCAGCCAATACCCTCTGCCTTGCCAGATAATCCCAAACACGACAGACCCATTTCCGCCATCCAGCATCTGCACCGTGTAGCTCAACAAAACTACGCACAGACAATAATCTAGAGCAGTGGTCAAAGAATGAGAAAGATCAAGTTCCGATGATGCACGAAGTGCGTCGAGCAACATCCTGCACGTCTCGCCTGCAACTGGATCTGTTGAGTTTATAGATCTGATTGGCTCGACCACCAAGCTGAGCTTTTGGCTGGAGAAAATGTTGGGGAATTAGAGGACGCGCACTTTAAGAACGTTGTGCTGGATGGTTTGTGTTATGCGGTCACCTGCCGATAATTTTAGCTAATGTTTGCTTCAAGGTCTCTATTGTACCTGGTTGGCTCGATCGAGAGACCTTCCCCACCCTGACCCTTGCGTCTTTACATACTCTGCCTATTTCCTCGTCTATAGATGATAAAACTTCCGTGTTTTTCGCTAAATGCAAAGAGTGAAAGAGAGCATCTAGACCGGAGGTAAAACAAGCCTTCCCAATATAAGTTGAACCGAAAACAAATGACTTGCTGCAATTTGCCGATTCATGCTGTACATTACATTGTCTATGTGCTCTGAGCTATCATCGACGATCCTACATCACGGTCTTCTTCGTTGCTCTTTCTACGTCTACAAGAAACCGATGCATCTTCCGCAAGCTCTAACATAGCCCTTTCTCCCTAGCACATCCACGCCAAAAGTGCTATTTTCTCCCAAGTCCTGTAATATCTTCCGAGCAAGCACAAGAAACCCCGCCTTAAAATCACACAACTCAGATCAACCCATCTCCCCCAAATCTAACCCGGTCGCCCCGGCTCAATCCACCCATCCCCATTCCCATCACCCCCACCCGATCGCCCCGGCTCCTGAAAATTCCCCCAGTTCACTCTCCTCCCTTCCAATTCCGGAACCCCCACCGCCTCAAGCGCAACCGCCCCTGGAACCTCCGCCCCCTTCAAACCGCTCGGTACCCGTCCCGTCTTGTAAACCTCCAGATCATCACACAAATTACGCCGAGGCCAACAATTCGGGAAATCGGTGTACAAGATGGTCAAGCAGCGACGTTCCGTATTCTTGACAAATTCCACCCAGCGTAGCTGCCTGGAGTGTTCTTCCTCAAGCTCCTTGTAATTTTGCAGTTTAGAGGTTGTTCCCATTGTGCAATACCACGTTCTGATTCCGTGCAATCATCACTCGCCTCAGCGATGTCTGGGCGGAAGTGTTCGCCGACCATTTCGGCACTTTCGAGGCGGGCGGCGATGCAAATTTTCCAGTTTTCTTCGGTGGGTTTTGAGGAGCGGCATTGGCATTTTTTGAGCCGTAATACTCTCATGCCGCATGCTTCCATGTCGTCGAGGAGTTTGTCTGTGTCTTTGGACAGGCGCTCTAGGTCTGCGAGGCTCATCATCTTGCTCATTTTGGCGAGAGTCCAAGGTTTTGGTGCGTTGTAATGTTCTGGGGGCTGTGCGGAAAATGTGGAAAATGTGGAAAGTCTGATGAAGATGGGGGAGAAGATCAACCTATATATTCTGCCTCCGATTGGGGTGGCGTTCAGAGAGTAGGAAAATTCACGCGAAAACGTCGCACAGAACCTAGAAAAAAACCAATGATGCTGAATCATT
Organism: Bacidia gigantensis; assembly: GCF_019456465.1. Classification (NCBI taxonomy): domain Eukaryota; kingdom Fungi; phylum Ascomycota; class Lecanoromycetes; order Lecanorales; family Ramalinaceae; genus Bacidia; species Bacidia gigantensis. Next base: position 1,952,768 of record NW_025408608.1, on the reverse strand, counting down.
GGCCGAAAGACGTCGTACAGTACCTGCATAATCAGGTGTTGTACGGGAATACTCTATCATCTTTCCAAATCATATCCACTCTGTAACGTTCCCTAAGACAAGTCGCCTGCTTCGTCTGCTCAAAAAAGGTTTCACAAATACCCATCCTCGGATTGTCCTTATCCTAGACAAGATTCCCCATCTGCGACCAAGTGTAAGAATGCTGGAATACGACTCAGACCAACCAGGCGGCATAACATCATCCCATTCCATACCTTTGCCACCAAACGATCTCGCACTGCCGCTCTCATCTTCCTCAACCCAAAACATACAAACCCCCCTAATCCTACTTCCCCATTCACGAACTATCATTACTATCAGCCACTTGCCCTTTAAATTAAATCCACACCGCCGACATTCCCCAATCCCCACCCCATCGCCACAAAAGGCGACCCCCCTCCCTCCTCTCCGCCGTCCGAGGCAGTCCAACATCGCGCGCTTCCGTCCGTCAAGGGTTATGGGGTCTACCATCCCAGCACCTTCAAGGATATTACCAACGATGGGGCGGGGCCAAAAAAATTATGGGAGTGCATCACCAATCTCTCGCCACAAGCGCATTGCACACGTATAGTTGGGTTGTCCTCCACGCTCCTGTGCCGGCACTGCCAGAAGATTTTCTCGTCGAAGAGCTGTGTGTGGTGAGATGGGGCGGGCAAAAAGCACTGAACGTAATCAAAGTGGCGAAAACGTTCGCAATGCCGCATTCTTGTGAGGGGGTTGGAGGTGTTGGGTTGGGGGGTAAGAAAGAATGGGAACAGCATAGCATATGCAGCAAGGCCAGGCTGGTGATCCCATGCAGGTTGGGTTGGTGGGGGTCGAAGCTGGTCCTGCCTTTACGTTGCATTACATTACAGATATTATCATATATACTCATACTACCTTCATCTATACATATCACGGCCTCGCTTCCAGGACTTAGCTCACGCCTCCAGACATGATATACAGCGCCTGATCACTGTGCACGATTGAGATCACCAGTCGCCCCCACAACCGTCATCCCCGTCGTCGTAACGGTAGTCTGCTACCGCATAAGACTCTTCCGCTACATACTCCTCTGCGTACCCCTCGCCATCTTCAGCGACTGCGTAATTAGTCTCCTCGTGTGCTGTCTCCTCATACCCTGCGTCCACCCCATCACACCCTATTCCGTCGTAGTCAGTTTCCTCATGCGACGCCTGCGCATACGTCGCGTCGGCATCCGCATCATACTCAGTGGTAGCGGTGGCGTAGTCGACGGAGCCATCGGAGTTGTATTGTTCGTCTGTGACGATGTAGTCTGTGCTGCCGTCGCTGTTGCATTGGGTTGTCTTGAAGGTGTAGTCGACGGTAGCGTCGGTGTTCGCGTCGTAAGTGCCTGCGCATGAATGTTAGTCTGTTTAGTAGAAGATCAGAGAAATCATTTTCAGTGTTTAGAGGAGGGCACAGGGAGGAAGCACTTACCATACTCTCCCATCTCAGTGTTATACCCACTCGCGGTATCTATAGTATCGTAAACGACTATATTTACATCAACCTCCATGCAGAAAATGGGGGTAAAGGCGGCTCACCAAATTCCCTACTCTCATCATAAATCCCACTACTATTGTTACTCTCATATACAACTATAGCTCCGTCAGTATCCTCAACGACTTCTTATTCTAAAAGGAGACTCACCCCACAGACCATCCGTATCATAATAGCCCCCCTGTTGTTGCCCTTGGACCCCCTGCTGGTCGTAGAGATACATCCCGCCCGCACCGGCTGCGACACCCGCGCCTCCGGCCAAGACCGCGGCACCACCAGGCCCAATCTCCCCGCCCATTCGATAACTTTGCGTAGGCGGAGGTCTTTGCGGGTAACCGCCAGGACGTTGCTGCTGCCGGACATGGAGCTGCTGACTCTTCATAGCGGATTTTGCGGTGCTAGCGGCGCCACCTGCTAGAAGGCCCATTATTCCACCTTTCTTCGCTACTTTACCGCCTTCACGCTGCTGTGTTGGGGGTGGCGCGAAGGATTGAGCTAAGGGGGAGGGCCCTGAGAATTTGGGCGTTGGAGATGTGGGCCTGTTGAAAGAGGTCGTTGGGTGGGCGGGCCGGTGGATTGGGGGCGAGTTGGTGTTGTGGTGTCGTAGGGAGATAATGTGGTGGAGTATTGGGTGAATGGAGGTTGTTGATAACAGAAATTGGCCGCGCTGCGGGCGGAGTCGGGTTGTTGTTGAACTGGATGTGAGGTGGGTGACGGCTGGTTCAGGAAGTAGGATGTAACATTCGATGGAGATTGACCTAGGCCATTCAGGGCCGGTCGGGGAGAGGATGATGGCGTTGGGTATCCTGTGAGAGCAGATTGCTGTTGCTGCCCTGGTATGGTCCATTGCGTTGCTCCGGTGGAGATGTTTGCATAGTACCTGGACATGATTGGTCAATACGCAGGCAAATTGAGACGGTAGGTGACCTTACCATGTCCGATGCCGATCATTCCATATCGCTTGCCATCCTTCAGGTAGCTACTAGAGTCAGAATTGGTTCTGTGTGGTGTTGTCATGATGCAATACCTTTGGCTGCTGTGGGAACGTGGGTAGCAAAGGGTCTGTTGGTGGAGTGGGAAGTGCGGGCTGGGAGAAGCCTAGCTGCTGGAAAGAGACAGGCGTTGATGTATAGACTGACATGGTGAATGGTTTGACAAGATAGTGAGGATGCTCCAGTGAGCGTGTCTGCAGAAGTCTGGAAAGCTTTTAAGAATTGAAGACATGTTGAAGGGGAGAGCGAATATATCTTGAACCGATGCCGCTGTGCGCATGCAGAGGCTTCATGGTAGCTCTGGGCGGGTGACAACGCGCTGTCTAGAAGCGTTCTGTGGCTTGAGGCGCAGGATCAAGGGCTGAAGCCATCTCGTCCCTTTGGTGTTATGGCCGGATTGGGGTTGTAACAGTGCGTGACCGGACCGTGACTGCAGGGCAGCATCTGGTGCCATTTCAAGGTCGCATCTGGATCCAGCCCTTTGAATGCAACGTCCAAGAACGCCGGACATCTGGCGCTTGACCGGATTGAGGTAGCTGCCAAGACTCTAGTCGCTTGGCGCGCTTCCCCTAGCGAAGCCACCAAAATACCATCTTAAGACGCATTTTCCTTTCACAGGTCCATCGTTGCAGGAGCATCGACCATGATTATCGCCTCATCGTCCTCGCTAGCTCATGGATCCAACCCAGATGTGAGATGTTGTGTCCAGATGTAATTGTCCTTGCATTTCGTCATACCTAACGAAAGCTGCTTGCATGGCCCCTCTCTGGTCTGGAAACCTACATCCCACATTCCAGACCGCTGTCTCTGGCTCTAGCAAGTAAACTTCATGTTGACAAAGATGTCACTAGCTGTAAGTGGCGCCGTCGAGGTGGCACTAAGTATAGAAAGTGGCCCATCGTTAAGCTACTTCTCACCGTTTTTGATGAATTGTTCTGGGAGTTGAGTGCAGAATTGGCATTGCAAGACTAACTCGTCATGGTAGGGCGCGTTGATCTCGCATCACTACCATGGATATCCTTTCCGATGCTCCTGCAACAGTGGCGGAGAACTCAGACTTCGTTCAAATCAAGAGGGAAGAAGGGGCTGCCAAAATGCTCGCGCAAAGAATCATGAGATTTTCATCTCCCATTGAAGGTTATTATCCAAATGTCTCGCGCGGGGCTTTACTCTACGAATTTTTTTAGGCCTTACCTATCTGCCCTGGAGGCTTAGGTGGTGTGCCAGCACGATAACGCATTGAAATAAATGAGTCTTCAGGCAAGTGTTGGACAATTTTCCGCAATCTTGCCTCTCGAAGACACACCCCTGACAGCTTCGGCTCGGCAAGGCCACATTTGTATGCTATTTAATTTCATGATGGGAACGTACGTCCCCTATAGGATTTCTCAGCTGCCTACCCCGTCCTTTAAATAAACCACAGAATGCCATACCACCGATCCCCTTCCTTCTCAGCGCACAACTCTCACTTCTAAGCGCCCCAAAGTCTCACCCCACCAGCCCCAGCCGTTTAATTTTCCAGCGTTTCGTTTCGTTTCGTCGGGTCTCACGGCAGGGTTGAGTGCTAAATATAGCTTTACATACCGGGGCACGGTGCCCCTTTTCCTTTCGAGTGGGAACGCTACGATTATGCTGCGTATAAACCCCCCCGGACTGTGTTCAATTCTAGGCGGGATGGAGGATGGCTCCACTTCCATGGCCTGTGCTCAGGGTAAAACCACAAGATCCGTGCATTGATGAAAAAGCTTACAGCTTGCATTGACGAGTACATTGAGGAGGGTGTATGAGCTTGACTTGAAGATAGACTCGATATAAAGACCTTAGAATTCCCAGTGCATGTAATACCGTACGGCACCTGCTGTTCGACTAAGATATTCCAGTCATGCAGAATGCGCGAGGCGTGGAATAAGCGACGAGCTCCTGTCTTACGCCCTAGCCGATCTGTTACAGTGATTGGTAGTCGTGGGAAGAAAGACCTCGTGCGTGCCTAGAATTTTTGAATCTAGCTTAACGACTTGTTCTTTTGATTATCACAAGTACAAGTCCTTGATTGACGAAGCTTTGTCTTCCAGCCTTTCCTTCCTGGGGAAGTTGACGCAGACTAATCCCACACGACTCTCAAAGACCCAGAACTCCATTCATCAGCCAGCAATGTTCTTTCCCCCCTACCACTGGCTTCCAACCACTGCCCTCACACTATCATATCTCACAACAGCACTCGCAGCACCCACGCCACAGGCCCCAAACCCCAACGCGACCACACCCACCGCAGCCTCCCCATCCCCGGCCCTCACCCTCCCCAAACTAAAATTCTTCCCCAGATTCCGCACGAGTCTCGCCAACGTGGGCGAGGAAGCGTACGCCTCCTTCGCGGACATAACGCAAGCGGAAGCCACAATCGACGGGTGGCCAGCGCAGCGGATCCTGGACTGGATCGGGCTTGGGATCGCCGCCTCTACGGACCCGAACACGGACCCCGTCTCCGCCGACACGCCCTCGGAAGTATTCGAGCTGCACCGGGCGGACATACTAATAGACCTGGCCAAAGAACTGGGGTTGGGGCACGATTACGGGAAAGTGCTTAAACGGCCTTTGCGGGAACTGAATGCACGCTCGGCGTCGTTGGCGGTGAAGGAGAAGCTGAAGCGAGCGGGGACGGAGATTATTATGCTGCAGTACGGGTTGCGAAGTCCGTACATTGCGGAGTTCGCGGAGGTGTTTGAGAAGATGGAGCCGTTGAGGGTGATTGGGTTGATCAATCAGATTAAGGATGAGAGAGGGGAGGGGGAGGAGGAGGGGACGAGGGTGAATCAGGATAGTACGGATGAGGAGATCTTGAATTGCGTCACTGTGAGGGATGAGGAGGATTTTGTCAGGTTGGTTGTCGAGCAGATCCGGACGGATTGGAGCAGAGTCACGTTTCGGCCGGATGATCCGATTTCGAAGGTGCTTGAGGCGGCGGAAGCTTTGGATGGTGACGGTGGGGGGTTGGGTAAGACGCTAGGTATATCAGCTGTGGTGAGCAATGTCACGGGTCTCACGAGTCTGTGATTGGAGGTGTGGCGAGGGCGAGTCGTGGCAGCCAATGAATGCGGTATGATGCTCTCCAGTGTAGTTTTCTCGCAGAGTATGGTTCGATCAACCAAGCTCACTGCCCCGTGATGTGACCAACTATCATGGAGGTAATACAAAGAGTGATACAATAGTTCTCGTGACTAGACCACCGTCTAGGGGCGCAATCGGCGGTGCATTGTTCGCTTGTGACCGTGTAGTCGATAGTGCCATTAGTAATGCACTGCTCAGTCGTCGTAGTGTAATCGAAGAAAGCGTCTGCGGTGTTGGTGGTGGCGGTGACTGCATATGGATGTCAGTCTACTGAGTAAAAGATGGGAAGTACTGGCTAGAAAAAGCCTCGCTGCTAGAAAGAGATTGGGGTCGATGTATAGACTGCCATGATCAATGCCCTGACCAGATACGATGTTTTAGTCTCTTAGTGCGCTCCCTTTCGCGAGGCCTCCAAATCCCATATTCGAGACGAGGAGCATCGAGAATGATATGCATGATAGCGATGCACGACCAACACACGCTCCCATGATGAGTCATTCTTGGAATGTCAATGCTGTACTCAAACCCCTGAACAAGGCGAACAATAGTTTAAATCAACATGAATCCGTTTCATTCCATAACTATGTTATTCATGGGTGCATACATCCATTTGTGCAGTTCACTACGAGCGGGGGTAAAGGGGGTTGCAAACACGCAATCAGCCATTTCAAATGCCAAGTTTCAATCGATGGGATATCATCCTCCGCCCCATTCGCCGTTCCGTTTCCAAATGACCCTCCCATCCAGGCTAACCTTATGCATATGTATATATCCATGTGTTTCCCCAAGACGTTGACCACTAAGTCCAAGAAAGAAGAGCGGGGCCGTGAGCTGCCTCCCCACTCTCCCCCTTTCTCCGGAATTCATCTCCAGAGCCATTCCCAGACTATTCCCACCCAGGTGTTGCTCAAGTACCTGAAGAATGTACCCACCCAGCTTCTCCGCACCCGGTTATAGCATCTCTCCAGCAAAGTCAAACTGCCAGTCGCAAGCATATTAGTACCCACACTCAGCAGCACATAACACACAATCACAAGAGCAACAACACCACTCACGCCCCGTCCCATTGTCTCTCAAACAACCTCCAACATCTCTCGCGCAACCTCCTGCATCTCTCCACCCACCTACCACTCGCACACACATCAGCACACACATTCAGCACCACACAACAACAACAACAACCACAACAACAACAACAACACCACTCACGCCTTCTCCCCTGCACCCTCAATTCCATTCGCCTCCGCAATCTTATCCAACCTCTCCTGATGCGCAGCAGTCAGATTTCCTCTTCCACCCGCAATCGAGCTCCTCGCACGTGCAACACTTGCACTCCTACTCGCAGACGTGCTCCCATAATTCGTCGGCTTCACACTCATCGAGCGGCCATTATTCTCCTGACTCGCCTTGGCAAGTTGCTGCGCGAAGGGACTACGCTTGCGCAAGACGGGACCGTACCAGTAGATAACGTAGACGGCGGCGACGAGGACGATGGAGATACAAAAGAGGATCATGAAGGCGTCACTGAGGTGATTGGGTGCTGTCGTTTTCTCTTTTGGGCCGATGTTTTGGAAGAAGGGCGTGGCAGGCAACGTGAGGATACCGGCAAGGATGTCGCGAGACCAGCCGTTGCCGCCTGTTGCGGAGGCGGAGTATGGGCCGTAGGCGCAGATCATGTAGTCGATTGTTGCCATGTAGATGGCATAGTTAGCGATGCCGATGACGGCGGCGAAGACCATACTGCCGATCCAATGAAGGGGTGGACCTGTGCAGGTGTATCCGTAGCCCAGTAGGCCGATGGGAAGGCAGGGAGCCAGCCAGAGCAGAAAGTAGAGGCGAGATTCGTACTGGGCTTTTTCGTCGCCAGGGTGCGCTAGGCGGTCGTGCTTGTTGCGTTTGAAGGCCGGGATGAAGGCGGCCCAGGCGATGAAGTAGCCGATCAGGATAGGCAGGAAGGCGAGACCGATGGCGAATGGCTTGAAGTTCCAGAGCTCGTACACGAGGGCGAAGGATTGAATGAACATGAAGATCAGCGCGTCAGAGAAGCCGGAGAGTAAGCTGAGGGTGAGCACGATCGGTTCCGTCAAGAACATTTGGAAGGGTCGCAGCCAGGTGGAAACAATTTCCTTGGCGCTGAATCGTTCCTTGAATGGCTGCGTCTCACTCGGACCATAGATATTGAGTCGAGGGTTTTCCTTGCGTTTCTTCTTGGCGATTCTATCCACCATGATAGCTGTGCGAGTTTCGGGAACAACGAGGAGATGTACGAGTTGGATGGCGCCGCCAAAGATCAACTGAATCCAGATGGACCATTTCCAGTCAAGGAATTGCTCGGTAAAGCCGCCGACGACGGGACCCAGGATCGAACCTCCGACGGAGGAGAAGACGACAAAGGCGACGGCATACTGTTGGTCCTCGGCTTCCCACAGATCTGCGACCATTCCTAGGGTTACCGATCCTCCTGCGGTCGACAGACCGCCTAGGGAGCGACAGACCAGAATGGTACCGAAGTTGGGGGCCAGGGCGACGGGGATCTGCCAGAGGTTGACCAAAAACAATGAAGCTTGTAGAACGGGCTTGCGACCGAACTCCTCCGACCAGGGCGCCCACAGCTCGCATCCGAAGGCGTACGTGATGAGGAAGAGGGCAGCCCCGAGACGGGCGGCTTGCTTGCTGACCCCGAAGTCATAGGAGATACCGTTGACGGCATTGGAGTACAGCGAGGTGTTGAAGTTCATGGAGGTTTGTACGAGGAAGATGACAGTCAAGATGGACCATTTCTTCCATGTGGGGAAGCAGAATCCTAGCTGTTCATAGACCTCGTTCTCGTGTAGCTCTTCTCTTTCTGCGTAGGGGAGGTCTTTGGCGTGTGCGACGTGCTCAGGGAGCATGACAGGCGCCCTTGGCTTTGGCTCCGCATTATCGGACGAGGAGTCGTCAGTGGATATGGGATCCTTTCAGTGCTGTTAGCGGAGGATCTCAGCGGATGTGTATTGGGGCTTGTACCTGCAGGGCGACCGACATGATTGCGGTGGTGCGTGTTGATAGCTGTGACTGTAACCGTAAGGTGGGGCGGCAAGATATGAAGAGATAGCTAAGATGGTGTCGTCATGTAGCTTTGTTGCTGATGGTCACCGGATACCGTGGAGAGCGGCGGGTAGGGACGGGAGGAGGAGGAGGTGGTCGACAGGCAGTCACATGCGGCACCGGTCGATGGTGGCGAGTGAGATGGAGAAGGATGTAAGCAAAGACTGGGGCAGCTCAATTATATACAAAAGATGGGAGAAGAAGTGATGGAGTAGTTGAAGTGGAAAGAAGAAAGAAGCTAGCGGGCGGACAATAGAATTTTGTGGGGAGCAAACCAAAAATGAGAAATCATGTGAGTGAGTGTTGGATCCGGGGAATTGAAAATGGGGTGGGAGGGAAACTAAAGGGTAGACGTCATCCGAGGCTGGAGCTGGGTAGCGTTGCGAGGGACAACATCCTGCAAACAGCAAGGGAGAACACACCACCCCAAAGGAGATATCATCATGATAGTCATCCTAGCCGAGTAGTAGTAGTAGTAGTAGATGAGTTGGTGGTTGCGACAGCAGAGTCTGCAGGTATGTTCGTGGTGGGTGTTGGTCGTTGGCCACTCACGACCCTCCAGCCTCTGACCAACTTCCTGTCGCGTGGCCAAGCAGGAAAACTCTTCGACCTGCTGACTCATCATCTCGACCAATCGCAAGATCAGACGCAGCCCTAAGCCTTCCGCGATCGAGATTCGGCGTCGGAGAGGGACAAACTAAGGGCTACGCTAGGCCCAACTAATGCAGGCTGGTGTCAGCTAAGGCGGACTAAGTGCGGGGTCATGCGCCGCACTGACGCCCCCGCCTAACCCTTTCCAGTAAAGAGCTGAATGCTCCCCTAGCTACCGTTTCAACTCTTCAAAGTCTGCACAAATCTCTGTGCACGGAAAGTCTCCTACTGGTCAGATGTCCATCAGCCTTTCTCTTGCCCTTGGCAGCTTAATATCTATATACGTTTCATAGATCTTATATGAGCGATTTTCCTCAGGTACAGAGATGAAATTTTCAACCGCATCCAGACTTCTCTCCGCCCAGTCTACCGCGATCTCAATCGAACCCTCCAATGGGCATACTTGAGCTCTTTTCAATGATCGACTTTTTGAAGCCTTGGTACTTACATCGAAGGATGGACAACTCAAGGGTACCTCCCAGTCCCCAATCGTGAGAGTTCACTTCAGCCTCAATCGCTGCCAAGATACCTCCACATGAACCTCGTCCAACTGCTAGACTGTAACACTTGCGTTCGACTTGTTGTCTCCTGGCTCTGTTTCTGAATTCGTCAGAGCCTCCGTTCATCTCACTCCAACTTTGCATGTTTCAGTGGTCCATATGATCAGCCTCCTTGGGGCCTAACATCCAACATCTGCTACGCCGTACACCGTCCTCACCACTGCCTCAAATCGATCGAACAAGCGCGCTGTTGCTGACCCCAGATGAGGGAAATTAGCATCCATGACTTTGACATTCCCCAGAAAATTCTGACATGAAAATTCAACTCGCTATGACAGCTTTGCACCGCAAATGCTGTTCATGATGTGATGCGATGCGAAAAAGTGCTCAAATGAGCTAGCAGCTTTTACAGGCAAGCTAGATATTGATTACGAAAGAAATTCCCATATTGCCAAAGCCACATCATGAATGTCCTTCCACAATTGGATGCACCAGAACATACTTATTCACACCGACCAAACAGATCTCTCATGGTGGCAGAACAACAGTCCAATAAATCCAAGCATGCTCATGGCGGTCCTCAATTGAGCACATCTGAATGATTCTAGACCTTCAGAGGCCAGCCCCGAGGATTCCCCGATTGGCTTCAACAAATAGTACCCAAGGATTTCTCCATCCATAGTCATCGCATACGCCATCATTGGCCAGAGAATCTACGTTCCACTGGGGTTACCCAGCCACGGCCATAGCATTATCTCCACTTCATCAACACAACAATACCAAAATGCTTTCACCGACCACTGCATATTCGCATCACGCCATCCATGGCCATCTCAATGAACCACACTGCAGACCCACTGGCCCTCCCTGACCATGCCATGCCCTCGCACGCCATCCCCATCCATCCCCGCCCTCTAAACCAGTCACAACAAAAGCCTCTCTCAATTGCGAGTGCCTTCATTCCTTCATCCCTCTTGCTGCAACAACCTTCTCCCCCACCTCCACTCATCTTAACAACCCACCATCCTCCCCTTCTCCCCCTCCTCATCCGTCGCAACAATGCCCGCCCTCCTCTACATGCCATACGACGAGCCATTTGGAATTCCGCCGCCCTACCTACCCCGCCCACCCCGCCAAAACAAACCTCAACCCAACCAGAACAACCCCAAACCATCAACCCCCCGCGCCCACTCAATAACCCTCCCCATCCCCCTCCCAATCCCGCAAACCCAGCAAATCCCCCCCTTCCGCCGCCGACGTGGCCAGAACTCGCCCTCCCACATGCACGACGCGCCACCACCCCACCGCCATGAGCAGAGTGAGAAAACTACCTCCTCCCCCTCCCCCTCCTCCCCCTCACCCTCCCCCTGCCCCTCACCCTCAACCTCGACGACGGAGAAGGGCAGTGGCAGGGGCAGGGGAAGGGACGGTAGGGGCACGGGTAGGGCTGGATGCTGGACAGGCGTCATGCGCGCGATTTGGGCATATATCCAGCACTGCGCGGAAGAGCGGGGACGGTTGGAGGAAGCGAAGGTGCGGTGGTTGGGCGGTGAGAGGAGGGTGTGTGTTGATGAGGAGGGGGATCTTGGTGGGTGGTGATGAGAAGGGGGAAGGAGGGAAGGAGAGAGCGGGGCGTGGGGAGGGAAGGAGAGCGGGGGAGGTGGGGGAGGGACGGGGGAAGGGACTAATTGTAACTGCAGTGAGGGGAAAGGGCGAAGTAGTCGCGTGGGTTAGAAGTGGCGATGAATGAAGCGTCTTGGGCTGGTGCGGGGTGAGGACGAGTGGATGTAGATGGGATTGATTGTTTCTCTGGGCAGACCTAGTGTTCATAATTTACAAAAGTGTGTCTACCAGACTATGCCTTTCCCAATCCGTTGGTACAAACTACCCTGACCTTCCCTTCCCCTCCTCACTTCATCATTGACGAACAATCACTCATTCATGCCCCCCATCAGCCAAAACCCCACACGGCCCATTCGAGTAGTAGCTGGGAAAAACATCGTCCTGGTCAAAATCCAGCGACTCCGTCCTAAAGAAAACCCCGACGTAGGCTCTGTTATCGCACGTCCTACTATCCGCCTTGATATAATTCTGGCACAGCTTCTCCTTCGAGCTGAACCGCGAGTATTCGCACCCTTCAGACTGATAGCAGACGACGCAGCACTCGTACGGGTCGTCCGCCCCGCCAACAGTGACTTTCGTCGTGTCGTTGTGGAAGAGGTAGTCGTTAGTGAGGAGACTGGTGTTGTTGAGCTGGGGGCCAAGGACGTTGGTGGGACGGCAGGCCTCTTTGATGGTTGTTGTTTGCTTGCGCTCGATGAGCAAGGTTGGTTCGACGGTGACGGTGGAGGATGCGACTGCAGTAGCAACAGTGAGGGTTTGTGTTGTCGTCTCAGTGACACGGGCATTGAGCGCGATGGTAGAGGTTGTAGTATCCAGGTTTGTGATTGTGGAGGTGGTCGTTTTGGCGTTGGGGAGGTGGACGGTTGTCGTGGATGTGGGGACGACGGAGGTGATGCCGAGGGTGTAGTAGATACGATGGTAAGAGCGGCCTAGAGGTGAGTTAGTGGCTGTGCGTCAGGGAACGGGGAGGGGGAAAGTGGGCCGCACATGTAATCGCATCGGGGAAGATCAAGTCGCTCCCGTTCTGCCCTCCTGAAGGGAATGATTTCTGAGGGAACGATTCTGGTTTGGCTTCGAGAGACTGATTGAGGGGAATTGCATGGCCCAGGGTTGTGTCATTTGAGGAGTGCTGTATGTTTTCAAAGTTGTCGGGCGTTGGGACGATGATAGTCGCGATCGACGTTGTAGTGTCGTCTAACGTAGATGTAGCATTTATGTACGTGACGGTGCTCTCAGTTGTCGTCTTTATGAGCGTCTCTGTTGAGATGTACGTGTCCGTCGGCTTCAAATCAGTTGTCACTACAGTCGTAAGACGGTCAATAGTCTTGTTGGCGGTGTGCAATAGCCTGCGATCCGTCTTCGTCGAGACTGGGGTGCTAGTGTAGCCGCTAAGCTCGACGAATTCGGGAGCCAGCACTTCGCTGATGATGACCTTGGGAATGATATGCTGGCTTGTGCTTGCCAATGTGGTCATGCAGTACTCTTTGATACTAGTTGTAGAATTCATGGTGTTGGTGACCATGCTTTGAGCAAGGACGGTTGGTACGAAACTCCCAAGGGAGAGATAGCTTGAGATCCTCATCTTGAACGTTGGTTGTAAGTGCTTTGCAGTTGCTAGAAAACTAGATGAGAAAAGTGGAAGCTGAAGGAGAAATATATAGTCAAGATTTTACGAATGAAGCTTTCCCTCTCCTGGTGAAGAAAGCCATCTCTCTCAACATCAATGAAATAAGGACACTCGACGAAGCCAACAGGACGCCCAAAAGGGTTATAATTATATGGAGCTGCGCTAAACACGTCCTTGAAAGATGAGAACGAATCAAAGCCGCCTTTCGACGAACATAAGCACGGCATGGCGCTCTGGAATTGAAAGTCAAAGCGATGTGGCAGCGGCAGGCTTGTCCTCGAAATGTCAAATCTTGCTCTCTGGCTTCGACAGAGGCAGCCGAAATGCGAGGTGTAAAGCGAAGAACATTTTGAAGGCATCATCTGCCCTAAGGAATAGATATAGCGTTTAGCCTGAATCGAACGACCTTTTCTGGCTGCATCCTCAGGTAACATCTATGAATGTATGTGAGAGGATAGTATTCGTCAATCACCAATCGCAACACATGAGGCATACTTGGTACCAGGCTTGTCCTACTCGATCTGCTCAAGAGCAGGCTGAGCACATATATCCAGAGTAGTGCCCTTGCGTAGCGTGGGAGCATCGAGGAAAAATTCATGACTTCGATTGGAAAGTGAAAGGCTAAGCACTGACGCAAAGCATCGCCCAAGAAAGTCCACAACGTCCATACGCACGAGAACTCTTTGACATTGTCGTAGGAATGATCCTCGACTCCTCCTGCATGATCGAATGGCTGGACTGAATTGCTATCGTCCACTCTTATCGCAGTGTCATCGCTCCCATCGGAAGCGAAATATGGAAAAGCTGACCATGAAGAGCTCTGCATATCATGTACCTGCAGAGGTATTATTACTCTGAGGCGCCCACTATACAAAGCAACGACGAAAACGAAGCCTGCCGACCGAACGACGTCGTGACAAATGACGTCACCGCCTCGCGTTTTCCTCACCCAACACCATCTCCCACCTAAAAGCTACCAACTTCCATCGCCGTCCTCGCACCTCTCCCCATAGTTCTCACACAGCACAGCCACCTTCCTTCCCTCCTTCCGACTTCCTCTCACCATTCCAGAACCCGCTCGTCTAGAAACATGGTCGAAGCATCCATTCACAAGAGGAGTAAGGATGAAATAGAGACTAGGTGGGGTCAGCTTGGCGGGGGATGCGTGTGCGATGGGGAGTAAGACGTGGTACGCTGAGACCTTAGGGACATCTGAGCTATATTATTAGGCGAGGGGGAGGTGTTGGAAGAAGTTGGGTGAAGGGAGGAAGTGGTGGTCTGAGGACTACTGGATTTAGGGAGAGAAAGTGTGGATCAGTCGTAGGCCTGGGGCAGGTGTCTGGAGGTAGGGGAAGAGCTTGGCTATACTTATTTGGGGGATTGAGAGGGAGGCAGTCTTGATGAGGAGTACGTGAGTGGGATATGGCTGTGGAGAGGAGCCTCAAGAGCCTAGGTTTCCTCTTTGGGGCTGGAGGAGCTAGTACGCTGCAAATTTTGGCACTTGCTTGCTGTCAATTGCAAATGAGACGAGCTTACCAGCGAAGGGAGGGAGGGGGGGGGGTCTACTGGCGAGTGATCTTCATCACAAGGCCTTCTCTACGACCGAATATGACCTGTAGGTTGAGGTACAAGATTTGAGATGATGAGAGGCGACATGATTGACGACGCGTACGAAGTGAGATATGTGGCCAATGCCTAATGTTTAAATCTATTCATCTATTCCCTGCCGGAGATTCTTTATCTCAAGTCTAGTCTATGTGGTCATGAGCACGTCAAAAGCCGACCTTCAACTTCACGCTTTTCCATCCCAGTAGCTCACCATGGCATACTTCCCTGTTCTCGTCCAATCATCCGGTAACGTCTCCTCCACCCCAGGTTTCAACCCCACTCCAACATCTGCCTTGGCCGTTCTTAATGCCAACGTCCTGACGCCCTTTCCATCCTCGCTCTTCCTCGCAAGAGGCCCAATAGCCTCCTCGAAAGTAGTAGTCTTCGGCCAATACCCATCATATACCAACTTCCTGTAGTTCAGATCTCCTTTGTAGATAACCAGATCCGCTTCTGCCAACCTCTCATACAACTTCGGCTCCACAACCGCCATTCTCCCATACGAGTGCTGTGTGGTCCAGAATGGATGGGCTGAGAATCCCAACTTCGATTGCTGTATCAACCCCTGCCAATGCTTGCCCGCCTGCTTTACCTCCTCATAATCCACCGAGTCTATGCCTTCAAACATCGTCCCGTGCGCAAAGCCATTGACCAGATCCGTGAAGTCGCTTGGGTTGACATCGGACACGAACCATGGCATACGTTTCCCGTGCAGCGTCACCTTCTTCGTGAAGCCGCTCTTGATCAGGTAGCTTGCAAGCACTAAGTCTGCCAATAGCTCGAACCCCGCGTTGTCTAGTACGATATGTATTCCTCCGCTCTTGCCCTCTTTCTTCAGCCCTGAGAGAAGCGTCCAGACTTCTTCGGTATCGTCGTCAACGACGTTCTGCCGACTCTTCTCACGTGCAGCTTTGCCCTGCCGACTATCCAGCTCCTCGACAGTCATGCTTGTCAAAAGACTCAAATCCGTCGCGTTGCCCCATAGTGAGATCTGTAGCATTTCTTCGAGTAGCGCTTTTTGCTTTTCCTCGTCTACAGCTGCCGTCGCCTCTGCTTCCAGAGAGGAGATGATAGAAAGGAAATGTTTCACGAGTTCTATCGTTCCTTTCCTGCTCCCGACCAGAGCTTTCACTTTGTCCTTCTTGAACGGATCAAATCTCTGCCAGAGTTCTTCACTTGAGGTGGTAAAGAAGGTGTGGAGGAGACGGTAGAGGTAGCATTCTGTGAAGAGCCAGGGAGCATTCTGCCATGTTGGTGGCTGCGAGAAAGAAGCAAGCTCTGCGTTGTAGATCTCGATGTCTAGATGGCCGAGGGAGGTGGGGAGAGGAGGGAGGATGGCATTGGAAGCCAGGGCGGTCTTGAGGTCTGTGACTTGGGTTTTGATCTTCTGGGCGGCGGCAACTTCCTTATCGTTGAGGTGATTGGAGGGTACGAGGTTGCCATCTATCTCGTCGATGATGTTGTTGAGGATCTTGGGCCATCGAGTGCGGGCGGTCTGGTGAGCGAAGGAAGAGGGGTCACCAGTAGAAGAGACGGCTGGATCTTGTGGGTGAAGATTCGAAACGGGTAGGATTGAGACTCACCTATCTGAGGGTCGCCCTTCTGGAACGATAATAGTGTGGCAAGGGCCATCACGGCCGAGGAGTCGTATCTAATATTGTATTCGTTTCACCGGTGGGCTGCGCAGTTTGATGGAAAGAAACGGCTGTGGATCACCTTTATTGTGGAGGTGTCATTGAATTTCATGCTCATTAGAAGTCATCCTGCTCCGTTTCCGGACCACAAGAAGGATGGTAGCAGAATGCTCTTGTAACACAATCCAAGCAGGGAGTGAGTTTGAACGAGCTGAGCAATAGAAAATCATTGCCAAGGCTTCTTATCTCCGCTTTCTTATCTCCTGGTGGAGCCCTCTTTCTAGTCAAAAATTGACTTCTCTCTTTTCCACAAAAGCGTCTTCATTGTCGCGGCGCTTTGGCTCTCTACGCCGAGTCAAATGAGCATTGATGTCTTCAGGTATCTATGTAGAACCAATAGTAAGAACGGGACGACAGCAGACTATGTGGAACCGCGGTGCACGGTGTCTCTCGCGAAATCGCGTCTGGTCTTTGTTTGGAAGTACTCGAAACCCAAAATGACAATAGAAGTCGTTATAAGAATCGAACGACTACTGCCACTATGGACGATTGACTTCTACCTTGCTCTCATCACTTGCCCTAACAGTGCTATACCTGTTCTGCTCTGTGATATTCTTTTATCTCCGACGGCTCCAAACCACAAGAGAGAATGCCGAATTTGCGTTTCTGGCTCTGCTTGTGCCTGAGTCTACTCGTCTCGACCTCGATATGCTCACCCCTGGAAGCGCATTTGGTCGATCTTAGGTCTATGGTAGCAGCAAAACCTGACATGGAAAGATGCTCATCGCCTCCACCTGGAGCGATCGACTTCACCATACCCTTTGAGCCTTTCAAGAGAGTCAAGGCAAGTCTAGATAGGACCCACGCAGTCCTTTTGCTTCCAATGTTTTCTTACAGAGGGTCAGGTCATTGGCTACTACGACCCTAGCTCCAAAGTCGCCTGCGCGGACAGCTATGACGGCTTGAGAAAATTTCTTGCTCACTGCCAAGGCATGTTCGATCGTGATAGCCCTTTGGTATGCCAAGTCACTCGCGATCCGGACTACGACGGCACAATCACCTTCTTCGCAAAATATCCCGACACTTTCCCCAGGACCTTCCATCTACGAGAGGAGGGGCGGTTCAATGGGAAGCCGTACAAGATGACGATCATGATCGCATCCAAGAATGGCGATGTCATGATTGAGCAAGAGCCTGATGAAAGTGACGAGACTGTTGCACCTGCGACAGTCTCTTGACGGATGTCGTTAAAGTCGAATTGGAGATGGCGTCGGCAAAAGTTTCGTTGTCCATACTTGAGCATTTTCTTCGATTGATATTTACCCAACCCTGAGCTGCTGTGCACACAAAAGCAACAAATTTCATGTACAAAGAAATTGATGTAAGTCGCCCTAGTTGGGAAAGTGGGAGATTGTCCAGACTAGTGAGGCGCTCGAAAGTCTTTCCGTTCTTGTTTTGCTGTCCATTACCGGTGTTCTCCATCATAGAATGATAATGGAAATGCTTTATACCGGCGGCTAAAAAGTCCAATTCGTGTAAATACATCAATCACTATTCTATCTTGCACGCCAATTCTCAAAAAGACTTCCCTGTTTTCAAGCGTCTCGGTGATAAAATCCACAAAGTAATATCTAAATAATAATAGCGGCGGGAACTCCTGACCGAAAGGGATTGACATAGTTCGCAAATGCCCATTATCATCAACAGTAAGCATGCTTTCAATCTCTGCAAATGACGTCCGTTGTTGAATTCCTCAATACAAGTGCAGACATCGCAAGCGCGTGCGTTGGCAGGTAAGCGGTAACAACCACCATCAAAGTACGAGAAATCGATGGCCAATCAAAATACAAGAAGATAATCATCATCAACTAGAAGCAGCTACTATACTCCCATGGCATCTAAGACATCAACCAAAAACAACCTCCCAAACCCAACAAAAACAGCTCCTCCTCATCTAAACCAGACAGACACCAACGCCGTAGCCCAAACCCCCCCTCCCCCCTCTTCCCCTTTTTCCCCACCTCTAATCACCCAACTCCCCCCATCTTCGTGCAATTACACCTATTCTTACAATAACACGCCGGTTTGCAAGGGTAGTTGCATTGGCATTTCTGCAGCTCTGCCACCTTGTCTGGTACCATGTTGTTTCCGTTGCCCCCTTTTGTTGCATCTGCCATGCCTCCCGCATTCCCGTTCTCGTCTGGTTTGATGCCTACGCGCTGGGATGGATGGGGTTGGTGGGGTTGTTGTGGATCTAGGGAATAGATGGTTGGCGGTGACGAGCAGCAGCATGGTTGAGAAGGAGCGTGAAGGGTGGGGTTAGGGGGCTGTGGTGCTGGCGGAGGGGAGTTGGGGGTTGAGACTTTGGTGGAGGTGGTGAGGGGGGTGGTGGGATACATTTCGGGTGTAGTGCTGGTAATGGTCTGGGTTTTGTGTGTGGTGGTGATGGGTGGGGAGGTTTGAGGTTGGATTTAGGATGCTTTAGAGGGAGAGTCTTGAGGGAGAGATTAATTAGGGGTGATATGTATATGCACTACGGGTATTCGAAGGCTTCGAGACATGAAGGCGTGGTTTTGTGTAAGGCTCGCAGGCCGTCGAGGCCCTGAAATCATTGCACGCGTGACATTTCTGGAGTTTGTGGGGCGGTGAGTTGCCTTGAACCGCTTACGATAGTGACATTGCTAGAGATTCGGTCTACGTTCTACTACACATGACAGCTGAGGTATGGTACTGAGGGTTTGCATTTTCAAAAATCAATCTGCTTGTTGGACAGTCTAGCTAATCTGCAATCAAGCCTTGTTGAACTTTTCTGACAGAATATTGCGGATTAATGCTGAAACCGAGAATGGACAGCCTGTTCAAGGCATTGATATAATTTATGTCTGAGCTCCGTGAGTGATAGCTTCTTGCCTTCGCATTCTCATGGCACCTGCGCATTGCTGATTCAAGCATCCTTTTTTTGTCCACCTCATTGCGGAATCATTTCTTGGCTAGCTTTAGCTTGTAGACTTCGAAATCGTCAATCTTTTTGGGGACCTTCAATAATTCACAGTCCTTCGGTAGCCGATTCCAGGTAAACAGATGCTTCCAAGCAGCCACTTGGAAGATGTTAGGCATTTCCTTCACATGAATGATCAATTCCTCGATGAAGCCGTCCTGAATCATTTTTGAAAGTGGTTCCGCCACATCCGAAACAGGAGCAAGTATTCCCATTTTCATTGTGAATGTCTTGAGATGCATATTACGGTCTCGAATAGCCTGGCAAAATCGTTGAATGCTATCTCGACATTCTTTAGGCAGGTGACCGTAATCAAAAGCCCCGAAGATCGATGTGTTTCCGTAAGTCACATGCCTCATCAAATCGAAGCGGGCAGGCGCCTCAATGAGCATACGAACTGCAGCCGTAGGACTTGATGCTGAGTATCGGGGATCGGATCGAAAGTTGCAGCTGTTGTAAAGATAGTGGATAGCCTCACGGTAGATCTGCTTGCATGTCGAGAGGAAGCCTAGATTGAGCCCATCGTTTTCATTGCTGCATTGCGCGTTCTTATCCAATGTCTCCAATATGCCCTCGCCTATGATTTGAGCACCGCGCGGTCTAGAAGTTCATCAGTCTGTTGCCTCTTAGATAGCGAGGAAGTTCAAAATTCACGGGCTATCGAAAAGATTTTGTAGGAATACATAGTCCTTCCTATGTATAGGAGCATATTGGTAAATGATCTGCCGAACTTCAGGAGGTAAGCTCAAGAAAACGATGGCCATGATGATCCGTGGAAGGCTTTGTGGATCTTTACGGAAAGGATCAAAACAAAGAAGTCCAGGTTTGTCAGGAACTCCGAATTCACACTTGATTGTACTTCCGTACAAGTGTTGTTGTTGTTGGATAAGCAACACATCTCAAACGGGAAGACGCGAACGGGCCTTGGCATCATTTGACACAGTGTCATGACAGATAGCACTGAGTCTAATCTGGCTAACAATTTAGAGCATCCTCCATATAAATTCTCAGGATGTAACAGAGGTTGATCATTGCTGATCCCCCGTCACATCCCACCACAAAGACGATCCCTTCTAAGCCTCAACCGCCACAACTCATGCAGACCGTCCTCATTCAGCGACCTCCTTACAACAACCCTCCTCAGCAAAGTCCATTCAAAAAGCCATCCCCAAGCAGCTCGATTCACATCCTTCCGCTCAGGCGCCCGCTCCACATGAATCCGCACCTCTTCAATAAACCCATCCTGAACCATCTCCGCAAGATTTGTCGCAACAATAGCGTACCCAAGCAGCCTCGGCGACCGTAGCGTGAATGTCTTCAGGTGCATATTGCGTTGCCTGATCACAGCGAGAACCCACCTAGGATCATCTTCAAGCCCAGCAAGCATCGACGCCTCCTTTGCGTCGAAGTCGTCTTCAACGTTGTCATCGTGGGTGGGGGGGGACAGATTCTGCCAGGGGAGATTGTAGGTGTCGAATTGGCTTCCACATACCAAATGCCGGACTAGGTCGAAGCGCGCGGGCGCTTGACGCAGAATACGATGGGGAGCTGTGGGATGGTCTGCATGTGTCGAATACAGTCGAAAAGTGCTGCTGGAATAAAGGTAGTGGATAGCTTCGCCATAGATTTGTCTGCGGGTTGAAAGCAATGCGGGGGTGAGTCTGTAGATTTCTTGTTCGGGAAATGGGCCTTGTGTTATGGTCTTCCATCTTGATGGACGGCCGCCGGCATCGAGCACGTCTAGACTTGGAGACGGTCAATGTTTTCAGTCTCTACTCGCGGCTGGATGCTGGACTTGCCGGTGGCGATAGTGGTCCTGTAGGCATATGGGGTTTTTGGTGTAGACGAGAGCATACGCGTAGATCTGTTGTCGGATCTCTAAAGGTAAGGCTAAGAAATGGAACGCCATTGTCATGATATGTGCAGGTTGCCGAAAAGCTCGCTTTGAGGTTAAGGAATGACTGCGAACCTGATGACAAGAAGCAATGCATCTGACGGACATACCTGGTGTGCCACAAGTTTGGAAGGTGTGACATACCGCGATCGTCGTACAACTCGAGACACCAAAAGCTACCGATCGTTACGAATCGATCACATTACCCACATAGCTCAAAACTGAAGAACTTCAGGTCTTCGAGAAGTAAGAAAAGATATTCTCAATCAGTGTTCATAGCTAATCAAGCTGCTTTCGCATAGTCAAATCTCTCCTCATTCACGAAACCCGTCCCTGCAAGCCCCACAAACAACAGCCAACAAAGCACTCCTTTCTCCGCTGCAATCCCTCCTACCCCCCTCCCTCCCTCCCTCCCTCCCCTCAACTCCCCATCCTCATCGCCCAAAAATCCTCCCTCTGCCCCCCCAGCACACCCCTTTCCAACACACCACCGCCCACCACCTTGGCATCCAGCTTCTGCCTATCCCTATCCCTCTGCATAATGCTTCTCAAAAACCCCTTATCCACTCTGGGCAAATAAACCCTGACCTCCTTCACCAGCCCCTCCCTCAGCGCGCCCTCCAACTTCTCCTTCAGCACAGCCTTACACTTCCTAAAAAAATCCACATATCTGAACCCGAGCGTATCCCATCTCAAATCCCTCTTGATGAGCATTTTGATGAGCGAGGAGACTTGCTGGTTGAATTCATGCCCGACGCAGTCGTGCAGTTCGACGTTCTTGATCAGGTCGAGGCGGCAGGGCGCGTGCGTGAAGAATTGGTCCGCGTTGAGGTACGACATTGTCCTGAATTTGTCGAGTTTGAAACTGAAGGTTTTGTCGAGGTAGAGTGAGTGGATGGCTTCGGCGTAGATGGTCTTGCAGGTAGCGAGTAAGGCGGGCCGGAGGTTCAGGTCTGGGGAGCCCATTTTGGCGGGTGTCCAGAGACGGCCGCTTCGAGATGGACAGTCGTCTCGAGTCCTGTGGGAAGATGAGTTAGTGAGGGCGTGATCGTGGGAGGTGGGAGGTGGGGAGGTGGGGAGGGTTGACATGCCAGTGACGAGGACCGTAGCGGTATTGGAGTTCTATTGCTCCTGAAGAGTAGGTGAAGGCGTAGCTGTAGATCATGTTGCGGATTTCTGCTGGGAGGGATAGGAAGGAGACTGGCATTGTTGGTGAGAAGGACGAGAGATAGTAATAGCTCGGGATGAAAACTCTAGAGGACTCGCTGCTTCGATGTTGATATTGTTTGATGACGCTCGAGGTGGGAAGTAAAATAGCTTGAGTGATTTAAGCAAATGGAGGATGGATGTACGACTCGATTGTACGACTTGCCTAGATCTGGCTGTACTACGCGAGACGCGGGGATTGCTGCCAAATGCTATGTGTCAGTTGACCATGACTCTTACGATCCTTAGAAATTTCAACAATGTCTTCATCGCCATTCCCGGCAGTGAAATGCACTGCATATGTGAGTTTGAGTATTGTTCGGACGAAGGCGTTTGGGTCGCAGAGGTGCCATCCATTGTCCACGGCAAGAGCCTATTTCTCAGATGAGTGAAGTGATTACTATTGATAGCATTGGCGTCATCTCAACTAAAATTAACGCCGCGTGAGGTACGCATATTTGCGGTGAAGTAGCTGCGTATCCCAACACTTCTTTCGTACACGCACCTCATCGGCATAAAAACAGGAATTATATGTCCAATCCTCCATCCTCTAATCACATGGAAAGTCTATCTACCAATACATACGTAAAGTGAATCCTCAAAAGACCCCCCCCCCCAATCGTTCCGCCTCAGCCTCAAACCCCTCTGGATCCCCTCACGGTGTCAATCTCGACCACACCGACGGAGTCGCCGAACTCGCCGAACTCGCCGCCGACTGCGTCGACGCCGGCTCATCCACGTTCGCGACGGAAAGCACAAAATCATTATCCTGCCCCAGGGGGCCGTAACCACCCTGATTCAGATCCTCGCAACCAAGCGCCAAGACCTCCACGAGCGTCGTCCAATTCGCAAAAGTGAAAGTGTCAAAAGAAGGTTTGTGGACGACCTGGAAAGTCACCACGCATCCTGATTCTGCGAAGGTTCCGTCTGCAGGGAGGTTTCCGCCATCGTAGATTCGGTCGCGGTATTCTTTCGTCGCGTTGCTGGTCTTGACGCGGTTGAGGAGAGTGTAGCATGCGGCTGTGGTGTTGTGTTTGGGGTGGGCGTTTTCGGCTTCGTTGCAGGTGTTGGGGGATTCGCCTTCGAGGTCGAATTGTGGAATGGCGAGGACGGAAAGGGAGAATGCGAAGAGGGCGGCGAGGATATGGAGCTTCATGCTGCTGATTCTAGGTACCGCCGTACAGTGATATTGATCAGCTCACAGGTAGGCACTTCGGCTGTGGCATGGGGTCTACGGTTCGAAGATCTTGTGGGTTGAAGGAGATATGTTTGCCACATTGTTGGTCCTATCCTGCTAGACTCTTATATCTCGAAGAGTCGATGAACGCCAAGTCACAGTGTTGGAGTCTCACAATCTAACTAAACTGAATTCTATTCAATGTATGGAGAAATGCCGCTATATGTGTGAATGGTTTGCGTTTGGGGCGCATAGAACTCGGCGGCTCAAGCGAACGTTCAGCTGGTCACTCTCGGCAAATTCTTCAACAAAGGTGAGACATCCAACAACGAACCAATCAAATACGCGACGACTCCTCAGGCGATTTGCTCAAAGCCACAGAATCCCCAATCGTTCGGGAGAAGGTGTTGCGGCCAAGCTGATTGTCTCAACTTGTATCTTGGATCCCGCACTCACACGCTACCTTTGATGAAGTCACACTCATGCTCTAGGAGCAAAGCTGATTTAGATTCGAAGTTCGGCTTTTGAATGAAGATCGACAAGTCCCTGAAGCTAATGCTTTATCCACCCGTAGTCCTAAATGGTTTGATTCGCACTGTCCACTCTGCGTCCTGGGAACGGGACCTGGACCTTGTTTCCTTGGTCGCAACGAGTCAAGTGGCATCAAGGCGATAATCTTCGGCAATCCTTTGCAGCTTTCTTGATGGAATGAAAGGGATTTCATCGAACGCCATGATCTCCAGAGACGAAGAAATGATTGTACTGTAGAACAGTGAAACTGGCTTCTTATATCACGGATTGCATGTAAAAATACGTCAACATTGCGCCATGTGGTAATAGTCCAGCATGCAAAGCCTTAATAGAGAGACAGAAACGTTAGACTTACTAGATTTTTCGGAACAACAGAATGTCCCAAGGCAGCCGCCACCATTCAATCGATATGTTCACTGACAGGCCGGTTATCTTCACATCACGCACATCGACCTCTCTATGGAAAATTATCAGCCGGATGAAACAGTGTGGCCGACAGAAGAACTGTCTAATCAATAACTAGCGAGTTTCAAGAGTGTCCTCATTGAGAATGGCTGGTGTATCCACAGCTAGACCGAGATGCACGCTACCACATATGGCCTTCCAGCAGGAACAATGACTTCTCAAACCCCACGGATTGGGCTGGCAATCCCAGTCATCGAAGATCAACTTAGTGAACTAGAATGATTCTGATCCCTTAGCTATCCATCTTGATGGTTTTAGAATAGCGCCTTTGTGAAAAGCAACAACACGACCTTTGACACCTTTCATTTGTTGCCATGCTCTTACGTCATTCCGTGTGTGTTGTGTCGAATTGTGTTTATGTCCATCGCGTCGTACGAGACTCCGATCCAACCCTCATAGCGTGTAACATTGTATTCCTCTGGCTACTACTGATGTTATGTTCTTGCTTGTTGTATAACTATACCAGACATCTTTCGATCTTCTGCATCTCACTCGACTTTCAGATACTTCGTCCAGACTATGTCATTCATCTTTTTCCTTCTTCCAATCGAGGTTCGGACTATCGTCTATCGCCTGCTCTTAGTCAACACCGACGTCGTCTTCAAGCTCCAGGATGGCACAGTAGCTCTAAACGCACCGAAACGAGTCCCAAAATACGTCGACATCCGAGCGTTCCAACGGTTCACTCCCGCCAAAAATCTGCACACGGAAATCCTGAGATCCTGTATACAGATCTACGAGGAGGCTACACCAATGCTTTGGGGTGAAAACTACTTCGCTCTTGAAGATTCTATAGATGGACCAACAATGTTCTGGTATCTCCACGAGCTCGGCGACATAAACAAGATACAGCACATCCGATACCTAGAAATCATATGGTGGGGCCACCGCTTCTCCAAAGACCATATCCGCCATGCCATCACCTTACTCCAAGACAACGGATGCAATCTTCACACATTCATCCTCTCTATCCCAGAGAACTACTTCCTGACGCCCTCACTCCAAGTCGATAAATTCTTGCAGATGCTGGGCGACTTGCGGACTGAGTACAAGTTGGAGATACGAAACTACAACTGCTTGTTGCCGGACATCGATGTCGAAATGGAGGCGGCGATGCATTCACTTGGTGATGCGAAGGATTGGGGTGTTAGTCTAGAGATCACGGATTACACACCTGATCTGCCGTATTTTGAGAAACGGTGGACTTTGGAGCCGACGGAGGTTGTGCAGTATACTTGGGAAAAGGAGGATAGGAAGAGGAAATCGAAGAAGCGTCGAGTGCAGTTGGCGGACTGAGGGATAGGCAATGATTTGAGAATTGCTAGAGGGATAGGTTGGAGGGAGATGCGTAACAAAGACAGGCGTAGACAATGCAACCACTCGCGCGGCGTCGTTTTGCTTTACCTTTATTCATGGTCAATGCCACAGACCAAGCATTGATGTGGTGCGCACAACGAAGCATACCTATCGTTGGGAGAAGTTGTGGAGGTGGTGGAAACGATAATATTGTTGGAAGTTGGGTAGCCAGATAAATTAAGGTGATGCTTGACACTATTCAGTGTCGAAGCAGTCAATGACACAGACATTATCATAGATCTACCTCTGTGAATCTAACAATGCTTTGACATATCAGATAGTACACACCGTCTCTCAGCCTAGCGACCTCCTCTCTTTCCCCATGGAGCTAACTCTCGTAAGCCATGGATCCTTCCCCTAACCCTATCTCACCCCATGCGACTCTCGCTCAGAAGTCACCAACCCCCAGCAAGATCCATTGCGCCCACAAAGCCCTTCCCCTTTCCCCCTCCTCAATCTCCCCAAAGAGCTCCGCCACCAAATCTACCCCCACGTCCTCTCAAGCCAGGCCGCCTCGATAAACGAACTGACCGTCTCTCCAGCCCTCCATCCCTCCCTTCACTCATCCACCATCTGCAACCTCACCAAATACGGCCCCGGTAAACCCCATGCCAAATCCCTCATAACAAGCCCCGCCGTGCACGACGAAGCCCGCACCTGCATTTCTCTGACATCGCCTCACCACCCCCCTTCCCGACGCCGACGCCGCTTTAACACCTCCCTGAACACCTTCGACCAGACTTTGTCTGCAGCATACATAGGAGTGGGTTCAGAGTCTTGCATCACGGGAGCACCATCTCTGTTGTTGTGCGATGGCGGGCCCGCGATGCAAATTCTGGGCGATCGAGGAAGTGTGGTTTGGATTTGATGGGGCCCTGTTGGTGGGTGGTGGGTATCGAGAATGATGAGTTGGTGGACCGTTTTTCTTGCGGGTCTTTTTGTGTTGGTTGCCGGTTATGCGGGTTGTGTGTGTATGTTGTTATGGAGTATGAGCAAGGAGGAGGGGGAGGGGGAGTGGTTGTGGGAATTCGCTGCCGAAGATGCAGGGTTGGTGGAGACAGAGTTGGTGAAGATGATGGGGAGGGTGCTGGGGAGTGGGAATTTGTCGAGAGAGTTTTGTGGAAGGAGGGAAAGGTGGTGGAATCTCGTGCCACGGTTGCCTTGTGATGCTGTGGGTGATGTGTTGACTTCTTGTAGGTCATATCACTAGCGAAGAGATTGTTGCTTTGTTGCAACTGGAGCAAGTATGTCTATCCGTTGTCAAGCTGAGGTCACTGAGTTCCATTTCATCTGATGTTAAAGGTTGCTCATTCGTCGCCGCAATGTGATGAGTGGATATCGACATGAAGCGGTTCAAAGGAGCGCCGCTTGCCGTCAATACAAAGCAAGACTACGAGTGCCATGGACCGTGTCTGTGAAAATTCAATCTAGAATGTTGGTGACGTACTGAAAGTCACATGTTCTGCCAAATCCAAATATAGGAATCGCTGGTCATAGCACGAAACCATGTCTCAAACAAAGGCCGCCTAACAGAAGCGCTGTCATGGTCAAAGAGCACGTGGCTAGGTATGTATAACTGCAGTTTTGACGGACTACATTCGATATAGTAATGGGACATTGAAAAAATGCGTATCATCAGAGCGATTTCTCCGCTCTGCACCGCGATCAGTAGATAAACTGTGGCGCTTGCATGTCAGTCACTAGGGGAGAGAGTCTCGGTCCACACAAGACAGTGCTCACTCTATAGTTTCGCAAGGCTGAATCATTCTTGAGCTTGGGGATACTTAGATTCTGCCACTGTAGCCTGAGGGACTCTCGGCCACACATCACTCACCGATCACTTCCCGCGCGATGCGTCCTCCCAACGTGCTAACAGCCCTCATACTGGCGAGCGCACCCTTTACACAAAGCTACCAATTTTACGACTGCACGCCCCAACAACAAAACGACCTCACCAATATCATCGGCCTCGCTCGGGCCTCCGTCGGGCCAGCGCTGCAGGAGCTTAATAACCCTCGAGTCTACCCACCCTTTGAAGCCTTCTTCGGCGCAAAACCAAACTTAGGCCATCTCGTAGAGATTTTTCTGCAGGACATCGCAGCCTTCTCCAAGATACGTTTCCCTAAGCCCAGGCAATCATTCTTCATTAGAAAGGAGCCCTCTTTCATCTGCGCAAAGCCCACGAC
This sequence comes from Bacidia gigantensis, assembly GCF_019456465.1. Lineage (NCBI taxonomy): Eukaryota > Fungi > Ascomycota > Lecanoromycetes > Lecanorales > Ramalinaceae > Bacidia > Bacidia gigantensis. The sequence continues at coordinate 1,924,586 of NW_025408608.1, read as the reverse complement.
TCGCATTCCGGAAGGGAGATGGCGCATCACGCCAGCGCAGATGTGTCACCACATGACAAGGGAGGGTATGAAGGACGAAATAGCGCTCAGTCTGACAGGGTGGTCGTACATTCTCATTTGCGATAGATTCTGGACATTGCCAGCGGAGCCTACAGAGCCGAGGCAGAGGTTGTGCCCGGGCATTGTGCCGGGACAGAATCGGTTTGAGCCGAGAGGGTTGACGATGGTTCAGCATCAGACGTACATGCTGGCACATGAGCTGGTGCATAAGTATCTCAGGGGTAATGATCTAAGCATGGAAACGACGCCGCTAGAGGTCTACACGCTTTGGGATTGTATGGCGTTGGAAGTGGATGATGCATTGCGAAACCCGAACAACTTTATGTATTTTGTTGCCTGTGAGTATTTTCCCTTCAATTCCGGTGTTGGTGAATTGAGCTGATGAGCATCTAGTCGCCCAGTGTGGGTGTACGGTCGCGCCTGATAAATCGCAGCCTCCATGGACGGATGAGTCAGGGGGCAATTTGACGGCGCTCTCTGAGCCTCCGCCGTTGGACTCCAACCCACAGAACGACAACTTGTCTGCGCTGCCATTAGATTTAGCTGGGACGTTTGATCTTGAGAGTGTGGCGGGGCCAGCGATCTTCAACACGACGATCGACCCGGTTGCGAGTGAATAAATATCTTACTTAGATCACACATTGATCTCCATCTCATCCCATTGTACAAGGCTTCGCTCCAGCCCCGAAATCCCAACTCATTTTCATTTCTCGAATGTCGACCACTCGCTAGAATGTACAATTCATTTGTACCTCCGAGTCGGAGACATCAATTGCTTGAGTCCTGTGATCCTCTCAAGAAACACATAAGCCTGTATAGATGATCCCACCAAGTAATGTGCTCTAATCAACAGATGTTCTGGCTACAGGTGCATGGAAATTTGGGAAGCGAAAGGAACGAGACCACGGGATCGCCCCATCGGACATAAAAGTCTTAAATCCGAGCGCCGGGCATCACTTGGGCATCACCAGAATGACCCAACGCGACACAATTGGCCTAAACCCAATACTGCTCCTTTGAACCCCAGGAATAGTATCAAAAAGCCGATCAACCCCCTCATCTTTCCCCAATTAACCAATCAAACCCCCACCTCACGCACATAATCAACATCTCCCCATTTCCTCCCCCATCCATCATTCACCCTCCCCCTGCTCCAGAAAACCGAAAATAATGTCACAAAAACGTCCACACTCCCCTCCCCCTCCCCCTCCATCACCCTTCTCCTCCTCCCCATCTACCAACACGATGGTATTCAAATCCACCCCCCTCCACGACCGGCAATCCCTCTTCATCGCCGCATTCTCCCCCACCCTCCCCGTCTCAACCCTCCAATCCCTCCCCGAATTCAAGTCGGCAAGTCATCGTGTTGCTGCTTGGCGGTACCCATCTAGCCAACGTACCATCCCCGCCACCATCCCCGCCACCAGTATCCCCGCCGCCCAACGTACCATCCCCACCACCATCCCCCGCCCCAACAATAAATTACTTTACGACCTTGGCTGCGACGACGACGGCGAGCGCCACGGCGGCAAAACTCTCGAACGCGTACTAGTGCAGAGGAATGCCGTGGGGGCGGTCGTGGTGGCGAGGTGGTTCGGCGGGGTTATGTTGGGGCCGGTGAGGTTTGAGCATTTGAGGGGTGTGGCGGGGGAGGCTGTTACGGCGTGGGAATTAAGTTTGTTAGAAGGGGGAGAAGGTGGGGGGAAGAGGGTGAGGGTTGATGATGGGGCAGGTGGTGGGGAAGGGGCAGGGGAAGGGGAAGGGGCAGTGGGGGAAGGAGGGGAAAAGGAGAGGGAGAAGGAGAGGTTGGTTAAAGAATTGCCGGAGCGGGACGAGAGTGTTAGGGTTTTGAGGGGTTTGTTGGCGGAGAAGAAGGGAGGGGGAAAAGGGGGGAAGGGAGTGGTGGGTGGAGGGGGGAGGAGGCGGTGGAGAAGGTGGTGAGGTATGAGGAAATGGGCTTGCAGGAGCTGAGGAGGCTGGAGAAGGTGAGGGATGCGAGTATTGGGTGGATTCTTAAGCAGATTGAGAAGGTGGAGAAGGAGATTGAGACGAGGAAGATGGAGAGAGTGGAGGGAATTGGAGGGCTAGGGGATGTGGGGGACAACAAGGGGGGAGGGGATGGAGGGAAGGAGAATGAGTGATTGAAATGTTGTTCAAATGTGTCTCTATATGCCGCCAACGCCATGCCAAAAGGAGTTTCTGTTGCCAATATCGGAATCTAAATACCGAGCGACGATGTGAAAAGGACGGTTGAGTATTCTAAAAGCCTTCACGCCATGCTTCATCCAGACTTGTCATCAGCTGGGTTTTGAGGTCTGAGTTGGGAGAACAGGGCGTGAACCCGCTGCAATACTCGCCAGCGCACCACTGCTATCACCCCGCACCTCTCGTATGGTTATCAATCTTCGCAGCAGCAATGATGGCATCAGTCGCACTCGCGTGGCCACCAGCTGTACACTCTGTGTACGGACCAGACCAAACTTGGCCAAAGTGACCACTATATATATCTCGGTCGTTAGCCCAAATACTGTCGGCATTCTTTTTGATGGTTTGGAGATACAGGTCTTGTGGGTTTGCTTCCCACAGGTAGTACAGGTTGCGCATGAAGATGCCTTTGAATTGCTCGCCGTCGCCTACGCAGCTGGGCTCGCATGGGTCGTGCAATATGCCTTGTGCGTCGCATAGCCAGCTGATAGCTGCGTTGGCAATGCTGGCGGCTGTAGATAAGTAGCTTGGGTTCGGCGAGGCTTTGGAGAGCTCGACCAGTCCGCCGAGGATGACGCCTTGGTTGTAGCTCCATACGATGCCGTGGTTGTTCAGACAGGTGACGTTATCGATGCCGTCGTTAATGCGGGAATTGGAGTTGATCATTTGAGTGCCTTGGAACCAGCTCCATTCCTTCAGCGCCCAATTGAGATACTGATATTTCTTGTTAGGGTCATCAACTCGATTGACCAGATGCGCCGCTACAGAGAGGAACAACTCGTTTGCGATCGCGTTGATGTAATTCTGGCCTTTATCCCACCAGAGCCCACCCTCGCAGGAATTGTTGCCCCATCCTTTAATCATGTCCTCGAATATGGACTCTGCCGTGCTGAGGTAGGTTGGATCTTGCGTAACGTCGTAGGCTCGTATCCATGCTAGGGCCCACCATCCTTCGTCGTCGTAGAAGTCATTAAGAAAACCTGGAGAGCTCTGAGAAGTAGGTCCGAGCATAAATAGATTTGAATCTTGACGTGGTTGGTGAGGTTGCCCTTGCCCACGTCCAGTAAGATTGCCTAGAAGCTCGAGACGCTTCGGAGAGTATACTTTAGCGGATTGAACGTTGGTTCTCTGCGCTGCTATAAGGGTGTTTTGGAAGACGTCGACAGCTTGCGGAACATAGGCGGGATCGAGCGACGCATAGTCGGCGACGACGGTCTTCATGGTATGAGCATAGCATACTCATTTGCAGGTGAGTGTCATACTTACAAGACAGTTAGCACTATTCCACCAGCCAGTACTATCCCACAGGCCCGTCGTCTGGTTGTACCATTGCTGCAGCGCACTGACAGCGCTTGCGGCGTGAGTGAGATATGCCGACGAGACCATCACTTTTTGAGGCACTCCTACATCGTGAAACGCGGCTGCTCCGGCAAAAGCTGCTGCAACGGCCAGACATACCATCGAGAGACTGGACGCCATTTTGTTCTTTTGCGCCATTACCGAGCGCCATTCGCGGCGGCGCTCGTTCAAAGTCAAGAGTTAAGAAAGCCAATCTTGAGCAAGCGCAAGTCGCATTGTACGCTCGGAGGTCTGATCGCTGTGACGTCAGATAGCAAAGCTCAGAATCTCAGCATGTTGTCATTGAATACTCGTAATTGAAGCCCGTCAACCGCATACTCGGTTGGGTTTCATTTGAACGATGCCGAATCGTCTCAACGGCGCAAGATGTCCTCCGCCGGTCTTTCTTTCGGCCGACACTAGCCTAGCTCGGCCGAGCTAGACGCCAAGACCTCGGTCTCGTTCCTGTTGCCTCAAGCTTTCAGCTTTGCGTTTTGGGTAAGGGTTGCGAAGTCATCTATAAGAAGAAGCTGGTAGAGACAAATGTCTACATCTCAGAGTCTCTTGAGAGCAACCAGACCACCACGTGCCTCAGCCAACAAAGCTCCACCGGCTCCCCCTTAACCTTTTGAATCTACAACGGAGGACGACTTTCCCTTCTTCAATCGCACATATCTACACTAATCAACAATGCCCTCTCCTCCCCGCATCGCCATCATCGGCGCCGGCCCCGCAGGCTGCACCCTCGCCCGCATCCTCCTCTCCCACTCCATCCCCTCGACAATCTTCGAAGGCGAAGCTTCCCTCTCCGTCCGCGCCCAAGGCGGCACCCTCGACCTGCACCCCTCCACTGGGCAAGCAGCGCTGAAAGAGTGCGGGATATGGTCCGATTTCCTGAAATACGCGCGCTATGATGGCGAGGCGCTGAAGGTTGTGGATAAGAATTTGGTGGTGTATTTGGGGATGCCAGGCGCGAAGGCGGATGAGGGTGGCTGGTTCGGGGGCAGTAGGGGGAGACCGGAGATTGATAGGGTGAGGTTGAGGCAGATTTTGGTGGAGAGTTTGCCTGAGGGGGTTATACGGTGGGGGAAGAGGGTTCGCGGGTTTGATGCGGAGAAGATGGAGTTGACGTTTGATGATGGGGTGGAGGGGGGCTGGGGTTTGGTGGTGGGTGCGGATGGGGCGTGGAGCAAGATTCGTCCGGCGCTGAGTGAGGTGAAGCCGTATTATGTGGGCTTGGGGGGCTTTGATATGGTGGTGCCGAATGCGCGCGAGACGTGTCCGGAGCTTGCGGAGTTTGTGAACAGGGGGACGGTGTTTGGGTATTCGGACGGGAAGACGTTGATGGCACAGCAGAGGGGGGATGAGAGTTTGATTATCTATGCGTGGGGAGCGAGGGATGAGAAGTGGATGGAGGAGTGTGGATTCGATGTTAAGAATGCGAAGCAGGTGAAAGAGTATCTGGAGGGGGAGTATAAAGAGTGGAAGGATCCGTTGAAAAAGGCGCTACAGGTCGCGAGAGATGATGAGATCGTAGCCAGGTGTATGTATCAGCTTCCTGTTGACCATCGTTGGGAGGGCAGGCACGGCGTTACACTTGTTGGGGATGCGGCGCATTTATTGACGCCGTTTGCGGGGGAGGGCGTGAATTTGGCGATGGAGGATTCGATGAAGTTGGCCTATGCAATCATTGATAGTACAAAAGCGGGAGATTCATCGGACAAGCTTCAAGAGAGGATTCGCAAGTTTGAGCTGGACATGTTTGCGAGGTCGGCACCGATCAGTGCCTTATCGAAGCGGCAGATGGAGACAATGTTTTTCACCGAAGGAGCGCCGTTCACGACTATCCATGACTGGGTCTGTCAGGCTCTTGGGGGGCTTCGTTCGATGCATGGTGGTTCAGACTCTTGGTACCTCGGCGGCTCATACGGGTGTTGTTACGGACAGTATATTGGTGGTGAAGTCTGTGCTGCATAGTAAAGTTGTATTGTAAATATGCTATCTCTCATCTCTCATCTCTCATTTCTACCATCTCTCATCTAAGTCATCGCCCTCTGATACCACTCTGACGATCTAATTGTACCCATTGTCCAGCTAAGGTATGGTGCCTAATGCTGGCTGCTGATTGGCGGGCTGAGGAGATTGCGGTCATCTCAGCCTTGTGCACCGATGAGACTTGTTTGACTTCAACTCTCCCACAGTACTTTCCGAACTCATGGACTGGTTGTTGTTACATACCCTGGAATTTATTACTGGAGCATATTCATGCTATCGATGTCCTTATGAAGCTGACAGAGCGGGTGCAGCTTCGGGAGTCTCTACTTTGTGTGCTCAGTCTTTGCGGCGGCGGCGATGGAAAGTTCAATAACTGAGGCGATCCTCGGCGGCAAGACAGATAAAGCCAAAAGTCTACTCGAGAAGTATAAAAGCCTTGGTCCAAAAACAGCAGGCTTTGATATTCGCCAGAGTGGAGTTTTGTTCACAGCAGCTGAAAGCAACAATCTGGAGCTGGTAAAACTTTTGCTACAGGAATTCCAGGCTGACGTCAACGTCGAGCGTGACGATGATCATACTGTCTTGGGAGCGGCAGCATATAATCACAATGAAGAAATGGTTGAAATTTGTCTCAACTATGGGGCCGACATCAATAAAGATGAGAATCATGGATCACCTTTGCAGGCAGCTTTGACGACTAGGCCTGGGGTAGATAGAACTTTGAGGCTTTTACTTGAGCACAAAGCTGATGTCAACAAAGAAGTTGGTTACTATGGTAACGCTTTGCAAACGGCCGCCTTGCTTTGTGACGTAGGTATCGTGAAGCTGCTACTAGAACACGGGGCTCTAGTCAACGCTCAAGGCGGAGTGTATGGAAACGCGTTGCAAGCAGCTGCAGGCCGCCCTCACAGGGAAATATTCTTCGTGCTTCTAGAAGCTGGAGCGAAGATTGATGCTGAAGGTGGACTTTACGGAAGTATGCTGCAAGCTGCAGCAGCAGGTGGGGATGAGAAGATACTTGAGTGCTCAATCGCATCTGGTGCCGATGTAAATACGCGTGGGGGCTACTACGAGTTTGCTTTGATAGCAGCGGCATACGAAGCGCAACTACAAAGTGTACAGTTCTTGATTGCAAAAGGTGCTAACGTAAATGCGCAAGGCGGGGATTACGGTAATGCTCTACAAGCTGCTGTTGTGAGTTTTGGCCCAGTAACGCTTGAAGTCATCAAATTACTATTGGAAAACGGCGCTGACACGTCCATTCAAACGTGGCGCTCAAATCGAAACTCTCTGCTTCACGAGGCCGTTCGGACTCTTAACCTAGATCTGTTCAATGTGCTACTCAGTCGAGGTGCAGATGTGCATATTAGTACTAAAAACGAAAATGGCTCGACTCCACTTCATATCGCAGTAGAGACATGCCAGGTCAGGATGGTGGAATGCTTGCTTGAGAGAGGCGCTTCCCCTGATGTAAGGGACTTTTCCAAAATTTCTCCTTTGCAAAGCGCCGCAAGGAATAAGCACGGAGAGATCCTTAGGTGCCTCTTTGGACAAAGCCAAAAGGGATCGGCTCTGACGTCTGCATCGGAATTGCGACGATGTTCGAGCTTTGAAGCCCGATGCAACATTGAGATCACGCATAGTGAGAAGCGTAGACTTGTTTTCCATGATGACGTGATAGACCCGTACTTGCACGCAATAAAGATAATTTGGCTTGGAACACCCAAACACCTGGAAACTTTTGGTCTAAGAGTGGAATTTGAGGGCCGGAACCAAAGAGGAGTAAGACATGCGCTTGATAGCCGAAAAGAAAAAAGACTGTTGTGGGTTCTGAACGATTCTTTATAATAGCCTTGACGAGTGACTGATTGAACTTCCTCAGTATACTAGCTTATGAACAGGATTGGTTGCCCAAGCCCCACACCGTAGCTGATTTTCACTATCGCTGGTTTCGTGCAAACACCCGTGACGCTCTTTGGTCCAATTGCCAAATTTCGGCATTGAACCGCAGCTTACTAAAACGAACCCCAGCGGACGCGAGTGAGTTCCCGTTTTATCCTCGAAGTTCTCAAGTCTCATAGGCAATAGCTGACGTGCACCGTGTGAAGGTCTTCTTGAATGCGGGATAATCTTGAGCTGCCATATTCTACCAGTCGATACTGGAGACTGGCCAAATTCAAGACAAATTGAGGAAAATGGCCTAGAAATAGTGGAACAAAGATGCGGTGTCTTCTGGCTAATGTTTAAAAAGGATGTTCCCCAAGAAGACGATTCTGCAGAAGACGACTCTGAAGAGGATGATCATCCTAGAATCCGCTCACGGGTTCCGAAACGGGCAACCTTGCAATCTCAAGCCTTCTATCATAACCTGGAATATTCAGGCATGCCTGAGCATGCAATTGATCTTTTGCCTCACTTACTAGAGAAAGCCGACCAAATTTGGAAATCCAACTTTGATATATTCAGATCACATCTCTCTTTGCAGGTACAGTGACGAAGTCGACGACAAAGTATGTGCTGACGATCTTCAGCGTAAAGAAGTTCTTCGATCAGGTGGCAATGGCCCTCGTCTGATACAAGATCTCCTACATAACGCGCAATTGATTGATCTCTTCAAGGACAGTCTTGAAGCTCAATTCAATAGACTTCTGGCCTTCGTAGAGGAGTACACTAGCGATGCGTCTATTATGGCTCATGAAATGCCACTAGATCAAGTTGAGTCCCGAATGGCAGTATTTCGCGCGTCAGTCAGAACCAGACAGGCTGTTGTTGATGAAAACCTCAAGAATTTGACGGGTATGATACAAAACCTAATTCAACTGGTCAGTCAAGCAGGCCCGCCCTGGACTTCCTAATGGTTGCTGATATTTACAGGAATTCAACTTGACCTCCATCTCGGAGGCTCAGAAATCTACATCTACGAATCGGAGTTTGAAGCGCTTGACATGGATCACAGTAAGTGTTTTTCCAAGAGACATGTCCAAGCTTCTTTACAATGCTGACGATGAGCAGTTCATTTTTTTACCCTTGCTCTTCATAGCGGTAACATAGTCCCACCGAAGTCTTGAAAACTGCTGATCTGTCTTCATAGAGTTTATTTGGCATGAACGTTGATGTCCTCAAAGACAATCCTGCGTGGTGGTGGTACCCCGTGCTTGCTGGTTCAACAACACTCATCACTCTAGGAGTCTGGATCACATTCAAACGAAACAACACAGTAAGTCATGTATTCTAGCATGATCTTCTGATATTCGAGAAGTCGACTCACGTACCACTTGCAGCTGGAGGGAAATCTCGAGAGCAAATTCAATTTCCTCTTTCGTAATCAAGCGAGGAGCCGCGACCTCGAATCTGCGCCTCCAAAGGAACAAGAGAAGAGACATGCGTTGACAAAGTCCTTCTCAGCATTTGGGAAGAAACGTGCTTGAACTAATGAGCGATTCAATCTCAAAGCTTGCTCGTCAACGCCGAAGCTGTTTTCACAACCCTTGGTCCCCAACTACCCTGCACGACCTTCACCGCAGGCCCATTGCTCTTCAAGTAAATCTCTATCTCAGAACTCGGCACCTCATTTCCGAACCCCAAAGCAGTTTTCGTCAGATCTCCCAAGAACCTCACGATCTCCTGATAGGTGAAAGCCCACGCAACCTCAGTCACCAGCGTTTCCAACACAATGGCATAATCGCCATTCTCAGGCTCAGCCAAACACAAAAAGCGATTACCAGGATAGGTATCCGACATGGCCGCATGCCTCGTCATAGCCTCATCAGCGACCTGCTCCACACAAAAGCCTGTAGCATCAACAAAGACGCTCGCGCGCTGAAGCGGAGGCCGGTAAGAGGAAATAGACAATATATACGGAGCGAAAGGGACCTGGTAAGGATCCGGCAGACTATTCCGAATCGCAAGCTCCGCCGTATCCGCACGTTTCGAAACCTGCACAGCCCCCTCGATTCCCGGCCCTGCCATCGTCTGATTCCCGCCCACCGCCGCCGCCAAAGCCTCCTCCATCGTCACATTCGCCACCGACAAATTCGGGCTCCAAGTCCCGACAATACCCGACCTAATCATCGTCGGCTGACTCCTCGGCCCAAAACACCTGCCCGAATCCAAACTCCCAATACAAACCGTAAAGTCAAAACTGGGCACCTCATCCCCAAAAAGGTTCCTCTCCAGCACATACTGCAAGAAACCCAAGATATCGATGACGTCGCTGTAGCTCATGGAGTTGACGACGCCGAAGACGTGCAGACTGTTCTCGAGGCACGGCGGGATGCCGCAGTAGAAACTGTCGCCAGGGTACGGGTCGCTTTGCTGGCGCGCGAATTCGTCGATTTCGCCGAGGATTTTGAGACGGCAGGGTGCCAGGCTGTTTTGGAGGAAGGAGGGCGCGCTGTATCCGGCCCGGAAGTCTTTGAGGAGGAAGCTGTTGCCGTGGTATTGGATTGGGGAGGGGTCGGGGGGCCAGGTGGGGTGGGAGATGTTTTGGGCTGGGAGGGTTAGTGCGTGTGATGTTGAGAGGAGGGTTAGTGTTGAGGTTAGGAGTGGTAGAGGTGGAAGGGGTGGGCATTTCATTTTGAAGAATGGGGTTGTGTGGTTGTGTGGTTGGTAGAGCTATGGGGATATCGCTGGTGGGTTTTGCATCGTGATGGCTGTGGCTTATCTTGTTGTACACAGGTATAATGATACATCGACTGATCATGAGATTATGCAGCTGGTTCGTGTGTTCAGAAATAGGCTTTGTCTCAAAGCACTTGTTATGCGCAAGACCCAGTAGTCTTGGTATGACATTCTGCCAACTCCAAGGAGCCTATGCGCACAGTGAGACCAAACGCGCCATATACAATCAATGTCGGGAGGATAAGGTTGAGACATTCCCACTCTTCAGCGTTCCCTGCGCGACATGCTCAAAGTCTCAACTTCGCAACTGAACACATGCATTAGTCTCTGCTGCTAGCCAGAACAAGCAACTCAAGAACTTACATCCAACTTCCTGCTTCTCGAAGTCGAAGACACTATAGAAAGCCCTCAAGAACGCATTACCAAGCATGATCCACTCCCCATTGCCCGGAAATCCAAACTCATCAGCCCCCCAAATCGATGACAAGCAGACCAGTCCCAGCTCTTGCCAGATATCCATCTCCATCGTATACTCGAATGCGGTGATGGTAAAGTTGTGGCCTCCGAGCTCAAATGTCAGGTCGGGGAGATATGGTCGGCGGGAGCACGGGACGGAATGAAACCACCAAGGCCCTTCCTCTGCTCCAATCGCGGCTGTGATGTTGCGCGCAAGCTCCGAGGGTAGGACGATCCATGGACCGCCAGAATCGAGGACCGCGTACGAAGTGTTGGACAGGTCTACATGCAAGGGTAGTGGCGAATTGAAGGAGATTTTCGAGGCTGGAAGGGTCCAGTAATCGAGCCAAGGTCTGTATTCAGCTTCGGAGCTTTGACGGTTAACTGTTGGTAGCATGATCGGCTCCCCTTCATAAAGCTCTGGGTTTGTGTCGCCGAACAGGAGTTCCCCGACGTCTGTCATGCTGCGCGGGAAGCGCAGGGAGAAGATGTTCCTGTCGAGTATGTTGCCCGCTTTTTCCATTGCGTAAAGGATGTTGGGGATGCCTTGGTCGGACCATGTCCATGATGGTACAATACCGAGGACTCCATCATAGCCGATGTCGATGCCGCCCGGCGTCGCCAGCATGGCGGAGGTCCATTCCTCGAAGATCTGACCCTGGACGTCATGCGAGCCAAGGTGGATTGTGTCATTTGAGAGCTTGCCTTGGTAGTTGACATCGGCCCAGCGAACAGTCCAGGGGACTCGATCGCTGTTCTCGTTACGTACTGCTTCGAAAGATGAGGAGAGAGATGAATTGTAATGATTTGATGGGTCGGCACAGAAGAAATCGCAGTCGGCGGAGGGGATCAAGTTGACGTTGCTGAGTGTATCGATAGCGAGCTTGAAATACTGCGGCGGGGTTCCGACAGAGATGTTCGCCGTGAAGATGACATTTTGAGAGCTCTGTTGGCATGTGTGAGAAGGTTCATCAAGAAGGGACCATTCTCCATCAATGCATACGTAGATTGGAATGCCATGACCCCGCTGTTCATTTCCATCGATGATTGGCTTTTGCTGATTGTTCTTCAATGGCTAATGTGCAGTCAGTCACCGTGTCTTATACTATGCAGTCCAGGTACTAACCATTTGCAATCTCGCAACTGAGCTCTCAACCACTCCGCATAGAGCGACGCATGACAATAGAAAGCTTAGCAGCGACATCACGAAAACGATGATTGAAAACGGGAATGCAGAGAATGGGCATGGTTGAGACAGATGTGGGCAATGAGACTGAGCGCAAGGGCTGAGTTCGTTGCCTGGTCAGGATTGAAGGATTTGTATAATTGTTGTTCGAGTTGTGTACAATAATGCATGTACAAGTCCGGCGGGCGAAACGACCGTTTCTCACTGAAATTTTTGCAGGAGACGTAACAATAACTGCCGTAGTCAGCGCATCGTCTCCACTCTCCAACTTTCTCTCCTTGCTTCTGCATCACCCTGAGGTGTGGTCCGGCTCGAGAGACTTGCAGCTCATATTCCGCCTGCTGCTATGTGGCTGCAGGGCACCTTCGCTCCCTCGCAAGCCGAAAACCTGGAAAAGCCCTGGACCGCCCAAAAGCCTAGCCAGACCGTGCGAGCTACGATCATACGCGTCACAAGAGAGTGGGGAGCGGGATTGATTGTATCGACCGATAGCATTCAGTAACCCCCCACTCACCAGGCAGCTACGGTGAAGCGGAGTGGGCAGTGCACGGCAGAATTCGTGTCACAGGCGTGTCTCGACTTTCCCAGAAAAAAGGTGGCGTGCAGCTGAATTCTAGAATGGGACATAAGGATTGACTGGCATTGCATTAGCGCAGAACCGATGCACTAGCCTTTGTTTAGCTGACCTTAGGCTACGGATAGGCACCTATCTACGATCAACAGTCGAGAAGTGTCTGTGCGCCTGCAGTACTCTTCGTGGTCACAGAACGTGGGCTCTTCTTCACGCCTCTTACCCTTAGATATTCAAAGCTTTTTAAATATTCTGGATACGTCGCAAGATAGCCGAGGCCTCCCCTGACTGGATCGCTGAGCGCTACATCTCAGGCATCATCAAGGAACTCCGTTTCCCAAATTCCTCATGTCAAAAAACTATCGATCCTTACAAGCCGCGTGCCTTCTATAGATATTTCATCCACTACGTTCAGCCCTCCCGTGGCCCTATCGAAGCCAACTTAGGAATTTCATGAATCGACCTCTCCCCGTCCCTCTTGCAGAGTACAAATCATCCATGACATCTCTTATGAACCAAAGATTCTCAAGGTCGCTTGCTAGGTCTCTGATGACTGTTTGGTACTTTACTTTATATCCAAAGTACAGAAGGATGAAAACCATAGGCTGAAAACTTAGTCGTATCCTCGGCAAATGTGCGAATGCAGAACTCACCCCGGTATACCAAAAAATGATATCGATGACGGACTTCCAAGCTGGGACTCGCCTGGATCCGGAACATAAATTGTATATGCCGTCCCAGCCTCCAAAGACGATAATCAGAAGGCAGAGCGAGAGCCCTGCGTAGGCCCAGAATGGTTGCCAATGTGCGCGATAATGTCTTCTTACGTATGCTGGACTACTTCGAAGGATTGCGTTTGGATAGTATCTCATGCTAATAGCTAATGTCAGCTGATTGATGAACGTCATATTAATTCGAAAACATGTTTACCCTTTTTTGAAGCGAAGAAACGCCAAACATTCACTCGCATAAACGCACAGCATTGGGCCTGATGATTCCACAGTCAGTATACGCACGGTCTCTCTGGATCATCTTACCCGTATAGAAACGGCCCAAAACTTTGAGAGGCTGCATGGCATGATGTTAGCTGGTACTCCAGAATCACTGCCAGCAGACATACCTCGTTATAGTTTGGATCTTCCCATTTGACGACGAGGAATGCAAGCATTCCGGGAACGAAACTCACAATGATCGCAGCTATTGGGGTCTGTCCAACATTCGTCCGTCCAATTGTATCCTGAACCCATTTGAATTCGCTCTTACGAGCCATGAAGAAAAGAGTCCGGCTGGAGGCGTACAGGGCGGAGTTCCTAGACAACGTTTTAGATCTGCTAAGATCCAGTGACAACTATGCTTACGCTGCTGTGAGCGCTGAGAAGAGGAAGCAAGCGTTTAAGAACCCTGGAAGAACCCTTAGGCCAGCATTGTGGATTGCAACAATGAAAGCTGACTGATCTGCCGGCTGTAATGATGTTGTCTCATGTTGATGAGGCAGCCGCGGATCCCGATAGTCAACACAAAGACCGACGAGGAAGATGCCTACGAGGTAGAAGCTGACGGGCAGAAGGTAAAGGTAACGTGCAGCAGTTGGAATATCTTTCCGAGGTGCCCTTGCTTCACCCGCTGTGACAATGACCATTTCTCCACCCATGAATTGAAACATCGCCAGCACTATACAAGTCCTTGGGTCTCGGATCAGTTCCAAAGTTTTATCCTCTACAGGGATGACTGACCAGACAGCCAATATTCTACCACCCGTCCCCCCGATTTGCGGATCTAATGCGCCAGGCGCAATGTCCCTCTTTCCGAATCGTAATCCAGTGGAGCTGTATCCACGAGTGATCCCATAGACTGGTTCGTTTACATTAGTGAGCGGGAGCATATGCACATAAAACTACTCACCGACTGAGTTGTTGTTTGGACCAGCTGTCTCGAGTCAGCAGCTTCGAAGTGGGTAGCTATGCGCACTCACCGCCAGCTTTCACAGCAATCATCAAGCCGCAGCAGAGTATAATGAGACAAATCTTTACCCTATGCGAATGTCAGTCCCCCGACGACACTCCAGAAAGATTCGAAATCCAAGGCTGTCAGGGAGAAAGGAGATAAAAACCCGACCCACCATTTGAAAATCCACTCAAGATTTCCGTAGAGCTTTCCTAATCAGCCGCCGTAACATCTGGTCCAAGAAGAAGGATGTATACCCGAACACCACAAATGTTCAGCAACATGATGACTAACAGCAACAAGAATGTCGCAGAACCTGGTCCGAGACTGGAATTCCAATATTGAGTAAATTCGACAGCCGACATGGTAAGTGTAACCATGCTGAAGCAATTTGCGATCCTGTATCAAGAATCAGTCCTCGCTCATCGACTGAATGCTCATTCAACTCGCCAGTATACAACACCGACTGCAAAACCTAAAGCTTCGTCTACAAATACCGAAGGGAAGTCCGTTAAAGCGTCAGGAACCGGGCGGACGCTGATAAGTTCTGCGAGTGAACGCATCACTGATAGAATGACGAGACCCGCAAAGAGGAATGCCACCAGAGCCCCGACCGAGCCGCCGACTGTGATGATCTGGCCTGAAGTCTGGAAGAGCCCAATACCGACTGCCGCGCTGAAGGCTATTCCGGTGATATGATGTCGTTTTAATTGCCTTGCCAACGTGTTGTTCGCGAACGGGTCTGGCAGAAGTCTGTTTCGCAGTCCATTTGCATTGTCTTCATGTGGAGGCCCATTTCCAGCTTGAGCAGTACTCAAATTGGTCATTTCGATTGTTTCGGGGTATGCCATATTCATGGGTCGCTTCTCAATGCCTGGATGTTGGTATTGGCCACTGTATAGGCTGTGAGGCGTTGGTGGAATGGCTTCACTGCTCTTGATGAAATTCTCCATGTACTAAAGTACAGAATTCGAGTTTGTACCATTTCGTACGAACAGGAATACGGGTGGGTATTTAGGGTGGACTCTTCGAATAAGGCTGGCTTGTCAATCACATTCAGCCTACCTTAGCGTATGCACGCCCACGTCTTGCGAATGGCCGGGAATTTTACCCGACCCTCCACATCTGTAGGGCTTTCTTGTAGGCTCTCTTGGCAATGTATCGCCACTGGCAACCGAGCTTATCGGTCTAGAACGAATCTTAAGGGCTGGACCTCGCCCAGCTCTCGATCTCGCGATTGATGTTCGTTGTTGAACATTTCATCTGCTTCCATCTCGTCGGCTGTAAGCCAGGCATGTTGAAAACAACTCATATCGACATCGAGTATCCGACTGTGGCACCAACCACTCTAATTCGATCTTCACTACTTGATGCCGCTGTCCACCTAAGTTGCCGCGCAAATCCAGATGGCGAGCCCCTCAACTCATGCCACCACCTCAAGCGCAGAAATGAGTAGTGATCCCACCAGTATCAATGACGACGAAGGTTATGAGAATCAAAGCGAGTATGAGGTTGTCATGCCTATCCCCACTATTTTCAGCGCAGGAAACGGTGAGCCCGACACCTTGATCTCTGACTTACTGGATGGGAGCGGCATCTCTGCTCCCAGTCTTGTGCAGATCATGGCGAGAGTCAGCGAACAGTGCCTGCGATTCACTTTGAAGAACCAAAAGCCTAGCGAAAAAGGCAGGCTGAATCGCAATAATCTTGTCAAGCTAGCCGTCTGCCTAGCGAAGCCTTTGGAAAGAACGCGCCACAAAGAGTCCTTCACATTTCTCGAGCTTCAACTACGGGCATTTTGTAGTGTCTTGGCGCTACTCCATTTTAAAGGAGTGTACTCGTTGGTATCAGACGATTACAACAGCATTGAAGGCAGCCTGCCCATGCTCTACAGCACGATTGTTCGCCTGCCCTCTCATTCGAGGAATGCTGGGGAAGGTTCGGACACCATACGCCAAAGCAGCAACATCTATCTCGTACAACTAGCCCGACAGTATTTCTCGATTTTCAGGAAAGAAAATGATCCCTCGCGCGAGTCATGGGAGCCCGTGCAAAAGATTGTATATGGTACGCTCTCCATTGTAAGTAGCATGCGGCCAAGTTGTCACACTCGAATGACATGAGGCTCCACTAGGCTGGAGGACAGTATGGGAGCATCCGGCAAGTCGTCGATGGCACTTGGGAGTTGGCAAACGTCTGGAGACGGCACAATCCGCAACAGCACGGCATCTGCAGCCTTCAAGAGCACGTGCGTCGTATCCATCAGATCTTGGTATGGAAAGAAGGACTTGAAGATTATCCCGGTGAAGCTGCATCCGACATCCTTTCAAAGACACTCGAACAAGTGTCAATCCTCTTCAAGACAGATTTTCGGCAAATCCCGACGGCCCTCAACAATCGGCACAAGCAGCGAGCAGGGCTGAAGCAATTGCCTCCTTTGATTCAAAAAGACACTTATTTCCTTGGACTCTTGGACATTCTCGCACAATTGTGCGTATTCATAGATATACGATATCTTTCACCGTATCTGAATTCAAGGCTGGAAAGTGTCGTATTTGATACGAAGGTAGAGGAATATCGCTCCTTTGCTGTAAGTGTCCAAGTAATCTCTCACGATGTAGGCGCCACTATGTCAAAGCTGACATGTCTGTCCCTAGCTTCGAGCTCTTCTCTCGTGTGCTTCAACCCGACAAATGACTTACGAACGACTTCGACACATTCTTACAAATTTGCCGGACGATCGAGAAGACTGGACTCATATTGGGAGCGACATAGAGCTCATTCGGAAGCTTCTAGATGACGATGAGGATAGCGGTATCCGGCATCACAACTATTTAACGATTTCAAGTTCGTAATAGTAATCTCTGAACTGAAAATACGACTTCTCTGACAGAGCTCGAGCAGATCTTACCGGAACGCCTGTATCATCCCCTCCCAGAATGGATAGTATTTCGACAATTCAAACTAACATGTCGTCACCCGCGGGCATTGCAACGATTGCAACTGGTCCCGGCGCCTGGAGAGAGCAACGAATCTACCCATCTATCACCAACCAATCCGTATGTAGCCGGTTTACAATCGATCGCAGTATCGGGGAAAAAGCGCCCAACGTCGGCATATCTACATGCTGTGATTTCGTATTCTTCTACTCGAAAAGTCGAGTGAGGGTGATGAGGACTGATCATCGGCCCAATATCACTCACCTAAATAAGGACTATGCGAATGGACTGATCAAAAAAGTTACCATTGGTAGATGTTTCATGGTCATTGATGTAGCTCATAAGGGCTCTCACACTGTCTCAGCCTATCATTGTGAAGACGGATTTGAAGTATTTGCTGATGAATTTCGGGGCCGCGATGCGAAGGACGTCGCAATTTTAGAAGCTGATAATGTCACCTACATCGTCGTTGCACACGTCGGCGGTCGAAACGAACGTGGGTTCTTGGGAGAGCTTCTGGTCTATCGACTTGTAGATCGCGAAACGCCCTCGCCTAAAGTAATTACCGTTCCTCGAGACGAATTCATTAAGTCTTTATCTCTCGACTCACAAGCCACCTACATCACGGCTGTTACAAATCGCAATCACCTGATAGCGTGGAGACTCGAGGATGTCGACAGCGAGGACATTCCTGCCTTCGAGTACCGGGGTCGTACATACACTGTAGGATGATCTTTCACAGCCCAGAGATTACCCAGCTAATAATCAACCAGGACAACGGCGTCACCTCAGTATCCACCTTCCAGCCCACCAACTCTGCCAACACCTACGCCTTCACCACCACCTTCCCCACCAATGAGCGCTCACGCGCAAGCCATCGGGAATGGTCCTACCTCACCCCCCTCACAGAACCCCAAACCCAACCAAAAGCAACACTCATCCGCAACTTCGAGCATTTCCCAGACAGCAACGGCCTACTGGGCGGCTGCGTCTCGAATTCCGCCAACGTCTTCGTCATTCTCAGCAATCGTAATCGGGGAAGGGAGGTGGAAGTGTATTATCAGCAGCTGAAAGCGCATACTGAAGGCGGCATTATAGGTGGGGCGGAGGGGCTGAGGAAGTTGCCTTTTGTGCTACATGGGATGGACAAGAGGAGCTCGGCTTGTGCGGTAAGGTTCAATCCCGAGGGAACGCATTTGTATGCTGTGGATTACAAAGGGCATTGCTATGTCACGGAGTTTCGAAGAGCTTGAGAGGTAGGAATCTGCGGGATGTACTGTACAGGGCAAGGCGATTGGGCCGGTGGAGTCAAGCAATCTTGTGCTTCTCCAAGCTACACCTAGAGATTATGAGCAAACTTTGGATGATGGCAAAGACAATCATAGCCAAATCATAGCACCTATGAAGGGAATTGCAGATTTTTGTTGTGGGTGGCAAAGTGTCGACACTTCAAAGCTTGGCATGCTGGTTACCTTATAATCACCTCAATTCCATTTCCGACTTTTCATCTTTGCCATCTCTGCGTCATCAACAGCGTAGACGCCAACATGGACACTTCTACAGCTGGATTTGGAGCGTTAAGTATCGTTCCTCGTGAGATACGGGACGAGATCTATCAGTACGCTTTGACTGACGACGTCGTCTACATATGCCCCACCTGGGTCAGCAAGAAAAAGACAACACCTACCTGGGCCTCCAGATCACTGCTTCATCCAAAAACGAAGACCTTCGCGTCCTTCAAGCCTAGCTTACGCACCACTATCGTCAATATCGCCATCCTGAGAGCCTCGAAATCAATTTACAATGAAGCACGACACTATGTCTGCTCCCACGCAAATTTCACCTATTTCTTCGATTACCCCACTCATTTCATCCCTCCGCCATTTTCAAGGCTTACAGCAAGCGTACTGCCACAGCACGTCACGAACCTCACTATCTGGGTGACCGTACGAAAGAACAGCACACGTGCTTGGAGACTAGACGGTGCCGGACAGAAGTTCGCGCAACAGGAACCGTGGCTGGATTTCTTTGGACCACTACTAGGCACAGACGTTCAACGGAAGACATGCACAATCAAGTTGGAAGTCGAACAAGACGGTGGTCCCGCAAATTTCGACAGACTGATACTCAGCTCGCCGCTCGGTATTTTTTTGAAGGAGTTCGTTGGCTTTCGGGACCTTTACCTCGTACTTGCGCACGAACTACCCTATAATCTATACAAAGGCTCTTTCTCCACCGTGGGCCTTGGGGAAGAATACCGTCATAGAGCCTTGGAAAGAGAGCCCATCGTGAGAGCTAATGATGAGGCAGTTCATAAGCTGGTGCGGACTTTCCGATCGTCTTTAGGATTAGGGCACTATATGGAGGCAGATCCTAATGCATGGCGCAGAGACCCTGCAATGAGCGAGCCGTTTCTGTATGAGACGGCGCTTCACGCTGCTCCACTGCTTCACCAACAGCATCCCGAGACTGTCAAGTGGAATCGCAAGGATGCGGAAGTACATGGTAAGAAGATGTGGGATCGCCTGGGACGAGGGGCTCAGGTATGGTAGCACATGCTCCAGAATATGGTACTTGATGCATGTACAATCAAACACGGACGCTGAGGGTTGAGGTGTGTGGCAAAGGACACCAAGAGAGGGCTAGGAAGAAGCTTAGAGTACCCCGGACATGGCTTGCATTCAAAGACGATGGAGATATTGATCACAAGCGTCTTTGATCAAATGAAAATGGATAGCCTGCAAGTATTCGAAGGATACCCGATGGACTCATTGCTATGAGACTTTGCAGATGTTCTACTATGCTGATATATCTTACACCCGGAGAGAATACTTATATGTTGCACCCCATGTCAGGCATCTAAGCCCACTATATTCCATTCTTACATCTCACAACCCTCTCAGACTCCCCAAGACCATGCATCACCATCCCCCCCCCTTCCCCCCCCTTCAAACCCTTCCAACCCACCATCCTCACCTAACCCTACATATCACCACCAACATCCTCCCCGCAGAAATGCTCCACCCTCACACCCCCTTCCGTCTAATATCGTATCTTTCACACAGAACAGCAGCATCTGTCTACCACACCTCACCATAATCCTCACCGCAGGTGCATCTCTATCCCAATCAACATTTGGTGAGCAGCACGTCAATAGCAAGTGCACTACCCCACCCCAGCACAACATCTCATCCGAACTTTGCGGCCCCAACGCCAGCGACAAAATATGTTCTTCGAAATCCGCCCAACGGCACCGCGTTGCACGATAGTAATCTGGCGGCCTTGGTAGGGACGTGCAAAGACCTCGGTATCGCCTTCTATTGATTGAAGTTCTCTTAGAATCGCTTCGGGGGGGTTGTTTGACTTGGGGTAAGGTGGGTGGGGGTGGCTTTGAGGTATCGGCCATGCATCTTGCCACGTTTAACTTCCGACAGTAATGCCTTTGGTTGGGTCGTTTCTGGTCGATGGGACGAGGATTTTGTTTTTTGACGTCGCTGAATCCAGATAAGTGGGTGGGTTGGGCGAGAAGGCTGGGGATTGTTGGCAAAGGATGGGGGGGGGAGGGGGGAGGGGGGAGGGGGGCGCTTTTTCTGCAATTGATCCTTCTTCGGTGCATCTTTACTTTGGCGAGGAGAGATAGATGGAATATTGGAAGCCCTTTGTTGTTGTTGTTATTGCAATTTCTGCTGCTTTATTATTGCATATCTTTTCTGTTGCAGCTAAATGTCCAAGGGGTCGCGCTGTTTGACTTCAGCGTTGAGTAATTCTATGTATTAGAAGATGTCAGGGACTCGGCTATATTCAAGCCTCATAAGAGAAAAACAAGTCCCTGGATGATTTGTCGGATTCTGCATCTAGGACGGATGTCTGGTTGGATGACTTTGACTTTCAGTCAGTACGCCAGTGTTTTGTATTTTGCAGAGAAGAACGTCAGGTATTTTCTTATAAGTACTCACGAGTCTCATGTAGGTACTCTATTTTAAGGTGTCGGCTTCTCTCTTGAAACGAATCAGGGCGTCTCGCTCCTGCTTCAGCTCATCGTTTTCCCTTTCAATGTCGCCCCTCCACCGTGCACGCTCCCCTGGCGGGAAGTCATGCAATTCCAGTACCCTTCGGACTCGCCAAAGCTCGTCCTCAGTTAACTGGCGAGGGGTAGAGGGTTTTAGAAACCCGGGGGAAAAGTAAATGACGGTCTTACCTAAGCGATGAAAGACTGTCGCAAACATCTGTCACATGCTGACATTTCATCATTTCCGATAGAGCCTTCATGTCGGCGGAACGAAACTCAACACGCAACATGTTCAGATCGTCGATCCGCAGACTTTGAAACCCGTCTCCCACCGCTTCGAGAAACTTGCAGAGCATTGTATTCATACTTGGGACTTCTCCAGCTCCAGACCATGGATTTCTGGCAATGTACTACTGAACATCCCCTATTCTGGAAGACGAAGCTAGGTCCACATATATTGTCGATATCGTGATGGAGCTTAATTATCAAGTAGAGATTCCGCTGTTGAGATAAGCTGATCTTGCGGCGAATTTGAGCGCTGATGTACTGCTGAACCAAAGTCCGCACCGCCCATCGTAAGTCCATTTCTTGATATAAAGCATAGTTTCAACGCTAGCGATCTTTCCACGGCAGGAACATTGATTGCTATGCTACTCATGTTAGTTCCGACTGTCCGTTCACTTTCACATGAGTGCTTATAGGTCTCTTGATATCATTCACGAACACCAGAAGCCCTAGCGCTTTCCAACATTATCCCTGAGCCCACACGAAGGCGTTTCTTTTCGTCTGGCTAAATTCCGAGGCTGTTGGCCTCGCTGGGGTTACTTCAGTCGAAGATTCAACAGGCAGTTCTTGAGGTCTTGCTGTAGACTTAGACCGAGTATTCTACGTCTACCATCCTCGACTGAAGAGCGCAGACACTATTTCCTGCCGTTGTTTATCTGATACTCGATTTCGTGTACCAATCAACTTCTAGGAATTCAAGAACATGTCGAGTTTCAGGTCCAGCCCGCTTGCATTTTCACACAGCCACCTCTACTTTCTATCGTGCTCTCTGAGAGGTAACAGCGAGTAGTTAGTGTATCGCGGTGTTTTTGCATTTGCCATCGAAGCAAAAGTCTCTGCTTTGCTTGTCTAGGTACCTTTCTTCGCCGATAGAGTAATCCGTATGTGCGCTGTTGGGTCAAAGAGTTGGTGTGTGGACAATTTGACCTGTCTTGAACAGATGACAGTCTATCGGTTTATGGATCGACGATAGCGGTCTAAGATGACTTCCGCTATGACTTATCTCTAGTGAAGTATGCAACGGGATTTTCAGCAATGTCGCGATTTGCCTTTACGGCGAATCAGAGGGCTTAGCGAGCATAGATCCATCACTGCTGTTGAAACGGAGGCGGCAAATTTTTCGGTTATTGTCTGAGTCCTGCATTAGACGATGTACAGTCCAGTCATCAAATGGGACGTTGCGAAATTTGTCGGTAATTTCCAAGCCCGTATCCAAGGATGGCCAGGAAGCGAGCAAAGGCGCTCTCGCCATTTCTGCAGCTTCCACCTGATCCCCTTCCTGAATCACCAACTCACAGAACGACGCAGATTAGGCGGTCCGTTCTTGCGTCTCTGTACATATTTGCGCTTCTGCTGGAATTTTTAGCTTCATATATGGTTGTAGATGTACATAGATTGTATTCGAATGACTTTTGAGGCAATGAAGTTGAACAAGGAACGCTCCGCCTACTTCTCCATTGTGAGGCGACAATGGCGTGGTAGAAAAGTCATATGCTCCACTCCCCAGACCTCTTCCAAGTTTTTGCTTCCTTTTGCGAGGCTTTTCATGCTTCCTTGTGAAGTCATAGGTGTATCATCTATGATCTTGGAAAAACAAAGGATATGAGATGGAACATTAAAGCAGAGATACAAACCCCTTCAATCGTCGAAAGGGCCAGGAGATCTTCCCCTCGAAGTCGTCATTTTCTGCGTAGCACACTATGCAATCCAAAAGCTGAAGGTCGAGTGTAAGACAATACTGTTGAATGTATTCATGAATAGAATGGAGCCGGTACAACTCCCGTCCGACCGTTGTATCTAGTCTTGTAATTGTGGTGTTCATTGGTGGCTCTCTTTGTGAACCAGACGCCAAACTAACACGGTACAAGTCGTATTATCTTATCACAAATCATCTCACGACTGCTATCGAGCATTATGAAAAGCTCGTCAATCAAATTAGGCTTGGTTGAGTCTTCCGCGCTGTTTCAGCCAAATCTCACGGAGCAGGGTAAACCGAAGTTACTCATGAAGTAATAGCATCATCCATGCGAGACCTTTTTCAGTAAGGACATCCAAGCGTATTGCAGGAGCGTTGCAGAAGCTGGGCATCTGCTCCTCGGCGGTAGACCTTGAAGACACTAGCCAGTCCCTTTAACCCGTGAAATGAGAGTAGTGGTAACCCTTTAGCATGACTAAAGTCTTTGTCACAGAGTTGCTAGACGCAGTCCAGAATCAACATCTTCAAAGGGGGTCGCTTTGAAGCTCCATTCTTGTCTCCAAAGCAGCCACACCGGATGTTTTGCTGAGACAAGTGACAACAACATACCCACCAACTCCAGTTGTTCGGCTGCTAGATTTCTGATTCACATATGAAAGCCGATGATCGAAACTGGTTTCTGAGGGGTAAGCGAGTCCTTCATTATAAACTTGGGGAAAATTATGAGAATATGCATAGCTAGGAAGAGATCTCGGTCCAGCAACCAAGCTTTGATTCGTTTCGCGGAGATGCTGATCCTCATTTATGATCCCTTCTATCCCGCGAGTCGATACCAATGATAGCATTCTGGAGTTATATGGTACTATTTTTTCGGTTCTCAAGCCACACAGAGACCATGGGAGTAATATGTTCTTGATTATCGTGTTACTTCCATATAGATGTATGCATTTTTAAGATGTGTGTCCTGGGATGCCATGGTAGTTGCCGTGGTTTGGCGTATATGGTGGAAGGGTTTTCACCTTGGCAATACTTATTCCTGACTTGTTGTCAACGAGGAACTCTGTTACTTCTTGTTGGCCTTCTCGTCCGGATCGTTTCATACTGTTCCACTTTCCTCTCGTGTGACTGTGATGAGGCTGCGGTTCCCCAGGGAAAAATCTCAGCGATGTAAGAAAAGGCAGGCATAGATGAGCATATGTCTGTGAGGCTCGTAATTGCAGGCACATGATGTTCTTCTTCGCCACACTTCATATCACTCGAGCTTTCGTCAAGTAGAGTGCCTCGCCCATACGCCTCTGAGATCTTGGAAACCTGAAATGGGGACTGCTCGAGTATTTTCATTGATATGCACACGCGCATCGTGCAGGACTTCGAATCTGATATCTTGCTTTTCTTGCTATCGCGCGATCGTATCCATATGTCCTTATCGCACTGTTCAACGGTCATTTGATATCTAGTGTCTTTGTTCCCGATGTTGGAGCCTTTCTCAATCTTTCACTTAGGATAGCGAAAAAACATCCGACGATGGTGTGGCCATCAACATGCCTGACTTCAAGGTCCGGACGAATATAAGGCGCATACAGAGACAATTTCGTTGTGCCTTAAGCCCTAGAGAAGGCTGACTAGCGTATGAACTTCTCAACGTCGAATCAACCGCAGAGTTGTATCATAGGGAGGTCACTGAAGCGTAATCAAGAACACAATTCCATCACAGATTTGTACGAATCCAGTATTCCAAGAGCTACTCCGTCGGCATGCTCGGGGTCCTTTTCACATTTCAGGGCATACCTCAACAAACTTGATGAATCAAATTGAGATTTTCGATGTCTCGGCAGGCATACTTTAGGCAAAACTGCAGCGACAATAATCAGCGCCGGACATTCGATTTTGAGCTCTTGTCGAGTCCACAGGTCGATTTGGTTGTTGTACTTGTTGATCCTATTTCTCGTTTCACGGACTTCTGCCTGGTTGTTCCATACTTTACGAGTCCCGTAAAATTCTGCTTTCGATTTCTCCAGTGAAAAGGCGAGGTTGCGGTCACACTTACATCATTGAATGCTGTCGGTCAATATTGTGGAAGACGCAGTGTCATACGCCAGTACAGAATGATTGGTGTTGCATGAGTGTCTGGAGGCAAGGTACGCGATAGGATTTGTGGAACTGTGCAATGCAACCTCATAGTGCTTAATATCACATGCGTACTAGGTGCGAAGCAAAATGAATGTATGATAGTTGACGATTCGAGCACGACTTTGGGAGCCGGTAAACCAAGAGAACAATTGGAAGCATCTCACCAAGAGAGGAGTATTTTGATTTTCAAGTCATTTTAGTATCAAAAAACCGAAACAGAGAAAGCTTTTGAGAGTATCGCAATTCTCCAATTTGAATACCGCCTTCGCTGCTACTTAGGCAGCCGTGAACAAATGCTGACGTGTTTCGGCTTCTAGCAAAGTAATAACAGGCTAAGCATAGGTCATTGGTACGAATGAGAATGAGTAAAACAATCTCATGCTTCCGTTATCTTTCTGTTTGATTCTGCAAGTAGAAGGTGTCAGGAAGGAGGATCAACAATGCGGGATGTATTCGGCTTTCGGGCAAGGTAGGCTAGTCCAATTCTCAAAAGGCAAAATATTACGCACTCAGTTAATATCGTCGTGGTCATGTATAAATAAGATTGGTACTAGAGGTAGAAGCCTCGGGCTTTCAGTGTACGCGTTTCTCCCCGGCATGTAATGAGGAGGCAAAAGTGGTAGGATGGCTCTTGTCTCCTATCCTCGAAGAATAACTTTCAATGAATTGGCGATGTCATGATTTTGACTGATTATTTGGTAGAACACCCAGAAGGTCTATGCTTTCAAAAGCTAAGGGCTCACAATGGGACCAAAATGTAAGTTTCCCGCACGAGTCGACATGAAGCGTCTCCATCCCCCTGTGGGATAGGAGTTCCTCTCTGGCGATCGTTGCGGAAGCCTTGAATTCCTTGGTTTGTTGATGAAACAATTTTCGATGCATCGCCAAAGGCATGAATGTGACGGTGAGTCTTTCGAATGTCAGGCTTTGCTCTTACAAACAATGTACTAAATAAGATCAACACAATAAATCTAAGTATCATACTTTGGTTCAGACAATCTATTGGAATGGCATGCTTGTGAAGGCAAATGAGATGAGGTATGATGCGACCTCTTCCGGGCGATATTCATGTTTGAAGTGAAAGGTGTAACACTAGTCTCCTCGGTTTATTCATCTGGGAGATTTTGAGTGACGCACTGTCCATGGCATGTTGGCCAAGACGAAAATGGCCGATGAGCCCATCGAAAAGCACATCGTCTTTTCATCTGTTGCCGTCGATGTGAAGACATGTATTCTGCTTCGCGATGCCCAAATATTCGTCACGCGAACTTGCGATACTGGCCACTCGCTCTCTTTGGCTCGACCAGGATTTTTAGCTTCTTGTTTAGTTATTTTGGCCCGTAGTCTTGAGTGGGTTGATACACAATCCAATAAACGGTTATTTTCTTCCTTACTGGTTGAGTTTGCCTTTTTTGCTGGCGCTCCACCATTGTCATTGGCTGTTATTGCTATTGGACCGAGTCCTTTCGACTCTCATCAGCTCAATTCTACTCGGATGGCCTGCTCTGGGTCGTATTCAGACCACATTTTCTCGAAAGCCGGACCATTGATTACAACAAGTCTCTTCAGCGCTCCCTTGGCAAATAATTCTTTCTGAGCCCTTTGTTGGATCAGAAATTGAATGGCCATGCCTGTCTTGTCCATTTGTCAGCAAGTATGTCCCACGGCACCCCTAGATCCGACCTGTGGATCATTTGCTGACAAGTTGCGTGTCAGAGATGAAAATAGGGACCTACAGACAAAAATCTCATCGGAAAGCCAAAAGATAGTTGGCGTTTGGGCCAAAGTCAATTTATGCCTGCACATGAGAGCCATTCATTGAACGGCTACATTCACATTGATGGACACGATAGCCAACACGAGGCATGAAATGAATCGTTTCAAAATCCTGTCCATAGTATGCATCAAATTAGATCTAATTGCACAAACAAGGACTAACGACAGTAGAATCATGGCTCTCACGACGAGATACGGGATTGGCACTGCGGCCCTCACGAAGAGATCTGCCACAAATTGACTAGCCTCAGGGTGATATTCTGGCACACAGTAATTTAGTTGATCTTGTCATGTAATCAGAGCTCAGTGTCAGGACCATCTCGGGGCCTACCTCAAAAGGTGCTTCTTCGATGTCAAATAAGGCACAGATCATTTCACACCATTGTGCTCTGGAAAAACCAAGATTTGAGTTGTAGAGGTTGATGAAAGGGGCTTCCTTTGAGCGCTCAGCATAGCGTTTCTCCTGAAGAGTGGAATTCAGGGTTAAAAGTTTGAACTCAGTCGCACCAGTTCAGCAATCGCGAGTCGTGCGTCTTGCGCTTTTCACCGCTGAGGGTTCCATCCCAAAAGCGGACTACAAACCTCTTCCAAGTAAACGTCGTTTTGGTAGACATAGATGATTAGCCGTCGCGAAACAAAATTTGATGACTTCGAACTGATGGGGCTGCAATCGAGGCTCCTGCTTTCTGGTCCATTTTCCAGAGGCGTCAACAATGCCGGCTATTCGGTACATCCTTTCCCTTTCAAGCATACCTAGCAGAATTGTCACGATCGATGGAATACATGCTATCCTTGTATCGCTTATAGGCGACTGGGTCCTCGACCATGTCGTGATAGCTCTCGAACTGGATTCGCATCTTGTCAAGGGTATGGACATGGGCAGAATTCTTCTCCCGAACCCCGTCCAATCGGGGGTAGTCGCGGTTGTACATGCTTAATTCATACTCGGCACGTAATCTGGGAGCAGGATGTGAGACTAATCATCATGCTGACTGCGGAGTATGCAGATCGTCAAACCAGAAGCCATGCAACAAATTTAATAGCTTTTTATATTCAAGAGTTTTAAGTCTCATTGAGATCTTGGGATGATCTCTGTACCTTGTAAGGACGAGATTGATCGGAAGCCGATGAGAACGGCTGTAAGAACGAGGTCAAGACTGCTGACCAATTTAGCTGCGTTGAAGTCGTAAAGAGCACTGAAGGCTGCAATGCCGGCAATCCAGGTCTGCGAATATATTCTCCGATGACGAGGCAGAAGACAGGTGAAACGTGTTTCGTGAGCTTACTCGATGTCGACGGCCATGAAGAGAGTGTCAGAGTCTCACTACGCACGTGGAATCTTTGCGAGTAGGATAATCCACGCTTCAGCTACAAGCTTCTTATTGAACTGCAGTTGTTTGGCATCTGCATCTTGACCTGATTGTGGCTTTTTTCATCATAATTCTCAGATGTGGACATTAGAGCAAGATAATGCCATCAACTCGCGAAAAGTGGTGCCCGGTAGTCACGACTCGGGAGTGAATTTGTGGAGTCAGCCTCCCTCTTCTCCTGGATAATGT
The DNA here is from genome assembly GCF_019456465.1 of Bacidia gigantensis. NCBI lineage: Eukaryota > Fungi > Ascomycota > Lecanoromycetes > Lecanorales > Ramalinaceae > Bacidia > Bacidia gigantensis. The sequence goes on along the minus strand of NW_025408608.1, from coordinate 1,895,817 downwards.
TGATGCAGTGAGGGTGATTCGCCTGTTGTGGACTTAAGGACTAGCATGTAGACGCCACAACGCAGTCCCATCCCGACTTCTTTCCTTCTGCCCGTCCTTTCCCACAATGCCAAGTACGAATGAGATCGATGCAATAATTCATGACCGAGACTGTTGACCAGCAGTCGAAGGGTAATGCCATGGAGCCACCAAGGCTCAGTGATGGGTTTGGCTTCTTTGTGGCCTCTTCAACAAACGTTTCGGGTAATAGGAAGTTGAGCTTACAATGTTTCTTGAGCACTCAATTTCAAAGTAATCTATGAAATTCCCCCTCAAGTAGCTGCAGCCAAGCTGTCAGCGCCAGATTTCCCATTTGAGCGTAATTTATAAATAACGATCAACGCTACTCTAGAGCACGGTTTCACCTGCTGAATTAGCGACATTTCGAAAGGCATCATAATTACGTGTGATATGAGGTACTCAGAATGAAGATAACGAGAGAAAGTAATATGAATGAGTAGAGAGCACGACGTGACTGATGAGCTAAAAAGAAAAAGTTAAGCAGATCCAAGTTTTGCGTCGTAGGTTTACTGGGCTCTCGATCTGCTGCTAGATGGTGGTGGTCGCTTTTCATTGAGGTCGAAAATGAAGCGATCGCTCCAGCCGCAACACTGCCAGCATTTATTATTGTTCAGAACACAGTCTCGCCTCAAGTAGACTTAAAACTGTGAACACTGTATTCGTCCCTCACGTACTTTATATCAAGCCCAAGCAAATGAAATCAGCTCAAGAGTGTTTTCGGATGAAGAAAGTAGGCGGGCTCGACTGTTCATGTAAGAGAATGGACTTAATGATTTTGCAGAAGTTAAGAATTTAGACTGTCAAAGAAAGAACGTTTGCTGCACATGCGATGTGAATTTTTACCGCTCATAGTCACTGTGAACCGAGTAAAGACCACGGACTGCGGGTGAAAGCGAAGTTTTCCTCAACAAGTACCCAAAGTGCCGCTTCGCCCGTCCCATCACCCTTGTGCGTGATACTCCCGGAGCTTGGGAATTCTTGCTACCTCGTTGCTATTTCCGACTGTGAGAAGAAACACTTGAAAGAGTTTCATCGCCATTTCGACTTCATACTCCCTTAAACCGTCGTCTGACAAAAAGATTGCCAGCCGACAAGCCGCAATCTTTTGCTGCGTTATCATTTCTAAATGCTGGGAGAAGTTGTCTTGGATTTACACCCCGGGAAAGACGGACTGCTGTATTCTCAGGGGGTTTGCACAGTCGCTGCAGCCTGTACGACGCTGATTCTGCGGATGAAACTCTGTGATAGGACAAAGCGCACAGTAAGACCGCAACCTCAACGTTTCCTGTTCTCTCAAAGTGAAGTTCGTAATGGAACATGAGTTTCTTTTCGATGGCAAACAATTCTTTTCAGCACACAATGCTTCGTGTCGTCGCCTGAAATTGTCGTAGACGAGCTTATTCGTCGGACCATCTATTGTCCCAGGAAGCTTCATCCATAGCTCTTTAAGACCCACCCTGTTCAGTAAAGTGATATCTTGACGTACAATCTCGGCGATGGGTCAAAAGACAGTTTACGCATCATATGTCAATGCATTCAACTTGCAATTAACGAAAGACTTCACGATAGCGGATCTGAGACTGTAATCGCTTACGAAGTTGAGCAAATGCTCATAACAATTTCCCTAACAATCAGCGACTGCGGATCATCTGCTTCTGGGCCATAGCCGTGAGGATAGCTCACACCCTCGGTGAGTGTCTGCAGTTGACCTGATACAGCCTCCATCATGACATTCAGCTTTTGGATACTTATGTTGGGCCTGCCCAATATTGATGCACTTGTCCGCCCATCCGCGGCTCCTAATTCTCCTGTGAATGAATAATACGGCGCCATTCCTCGTGATACTTGCCCATCTCGTACTTGTCGAGCGGCGGACTCAAAAGATCAGATCAGCTCCTCCGCTCGTACCTTGTAAAACTCCCAATCCATCTCCCTTTCACTCTCATTTTTGCCCTGGGGCGAATCGGGCGAGAACACAAAAACGCGCGTTTATGTAGGATCTTGTGTTATCACAACATTGGTAGGCGCCTTGGAGGTGATAATTGGTCTCCAGTCTACCTTAGAGGTCTTGGCGATTGAGTTGTAACCTTCTTTCATCCTATACAGTTCCAACGACGCCGTAGGCGTGTTGTGCAAGAGTCGAGAAATCTCTAGACTTTCAAGTAAGGCACCAAGTATCTTCCGGATTAAAGCTCACTTTATACTCAGGGAAACCTCATTACCACAAGAGAACGAGCTCGTTCAAGATGATCATCCTGTCCCAAATTGCGTTGTTGGAAATTGCGTAATTACTCATAAACACTGGATTATTCCCAAGGTGTGGGTTGTTCAGTGTACGTGACTGACTTTCTCGTCCTGCTATCAAGAAGCTATGGGGAGTACTCCTGGTAGATACTTTTCGTAACGAAATTCGAATTCGTAGATAACCTGTGCTGCGAAGCTACCAAAAATTTTTAAAAAGAAAAAAAGGGAAAGCATAATGCTACGCGGTAACGTTTGCAGATGCCCAATTGAGCTGTGAGATATATCTGATAAGTCAGCTCCGTTATTGGAAGAATGAGGAGAATTCAATGCCCATGAAATGTATATCAAGATAGCACTGTTATATGGGTAGATTACTTGAGAATTTGAGATAAAGAAAGAGCCACAACATTAAGACTAGTGGATTTCAGGTACCAGACTCGGACAGTGACGCTCCAAGGTGAAGAAGCCGAAAGCAGAATATATAGTCGGTGAATTATTAGGTCCCTTTCGACAACGAAATAATTGAATGTCCGGCACCAGCTGCGTCGAGAAAGGACTTCGTCTCTTCGATGCCATGCATCGCTGAATCCTCAGAGCTTTCGTTTAATTGTATGAGGTAGATGAATAATGACAATACTTGTCTGAATGGTGCCAATTGTCTGCACTGCAAGTCGTGTGCACAATGTCGTGTCGCGAGAAGTACGATCTTGAAGATAACCCTGCGAAGTTCCCCCAATTGAGTCTCTCTTCATGTGGTTGAAAGAGTATATAAAAACAAGGCATGGCTGGGGGGATATAGCCATGTCTACTGTGGAGGCAATTTGAATATGGACTTACCTTCGGGAAGTACTCATAAATACCAGTGGAGCTGGAGTTATGTTAGGCCACAGATGAATACTATGGTCGATTTTAAAGTATGAGACCCTGTTGTTAAGTGAAGATATTTTGAAGGGGAGAAGTGGGTTGGCTTAGTGCGGAAATGTCACAATCGCTGTGACCGTCATGCCGTACACTTGAGCGTACTTGCTGATTCGGTCCTCGGTATTTGAGTCGTGAAGCCACGTGCGAAATCTTGAAGCGTGCTGCCTTGATTGTCGCCATTCGCAGCTAACTCGTAGTATTTCCCTTCCAGCCCAAACAATCACATCACTGGCGTGCCGCCGCGCAGCCTTTCAAAACCACAATGATGACAGATTGTTGTGTCTCTGCATACTTCGCGATCAAGAGCTCTGAGAGTTGCGAATTTTTACCAAGATTGTTAACAAGCCCAGCAAGTTGTGCTTTCTCCAACACCTTTTTCTGTGACGCCGCCAGCGTCGTGGGATCACTAGACTCCTCTTCACCGGCGAGTGCAAGAGGAGCTCGAGGAGCTCGAGGAGCTCCACTAGGACCAGGCCCCAGGCTCCTAGGCTGGAATCGTGAAGCCAGGCATGGAGTTGCATTATGCAAATTATTCAATGAAAATTAATTCTTCAGTAAAAATTTTGACAAAAGAATTGACCAAGAGATATATTTTGGTGAGAGCAATGAAGTCACATGACGTATGAGAGTCGCTGAAGCGCATTTTCTAGTGAAGTCTAGAAGTCTCGTTCATTCAGTCCTTCCATTGATAGAAAGATGAGTTCGCCAGATAGGAGTGGCGACATCGCCATCCATTGGTTATGGAAGCTCCTTGAGCTGCCTGCATCTTTTACAGGTTCCCTCTTTGCGAATGCACAAAAACCATTCGGAAATCGTCTTCCGCCGTAGGCTCGAAAGAAACTTCGCTTACATTATCGTCCTCATCTACTGCTGGAGCAGTGTTTTCCACTATAGGTTCGCCTAATCCAGAGTCGAGGAATTCCGACAGGACTGAAAGCATGTCCACTGCTTGTCCACGGGCTCTCTCCAGTAGCATCTTCGCGACGACTCAGCGGAAGTCTCTGACTGTGGTTGGCATCGATCTTCCTGTGGCGAGGGCAACCGCGTTTTGGCTTCCATGTATCTTTAGCGCCAGAATATCGCCGAACGCATGTTTGATCGTGGTGCCGAATACGTTGAGGTCACAAGGTGAATCGTCGAGTCCTCGGGTGCAGATAGCTTTCAAAATTTCCCATTCCCTTCGCCGGGTGTGATTTCTCACGAATCGACACCTTTGGAACGACCAAACATCAATTTTCGTACCTCCTGCATTCAGCCTAGATCAATAGCCATTCCAAAGAAGCGTCATTACATATATCTCTATTCGAATGACTTAATTTTGCAAATCTCATTTCGCATACAGCAATGACCACCTTTCCTCTCCGTTGTACGTTGGAATCAGGTTCAAAAAATGCGCAGCGATACGAGGATCTTTGGGCCAAAGCCAGTCCCTTTTCTTTAGGCTCCATTCCCCTAGGCGTCCAGAGAAGCATTACATCACGTTACTTCAATGTTCAAAGACAATACTGATTGATTAGTGCTTCAGACTCTACCACTTGTCTTGAGATGATGCATATGGGATCTGGCATTCAGAAGACGTATCTTTGGTGCGATTGTAGGGATCCTATCCAACCATTGTCAATGAGTTCAACACATTGACAAACAGGTAGTATGATGATGAATGTCTGTAGCTTTATACAGGGCCACTGCAGGAACCAAAGTCAGACCGTAAGAATGACGAAATTTGCTTTCGACGAGGGTGTTGGAGCTGCTGAATTCTGTAAAGCTGGCCACAGATGATGAGGGCGGAGGGAAGCGAGAAATTGATCATTGAAAAAGCTGCAGAGAGAATTTTTTGCTTCTTTCCATCGAGCACCTCCTCGTAGATCACTATTCCTTGTGCCTCGTTCATGTCTGTCGGAAAATAGCTCAGCGTTCAAGCTCACTACTCGATCCGCCATGTTTGAGTAGGCCTTCGCCGGATCGTAGTATTTTGTCCCTGGTCTCTTTCTCGATGTGAAAAGATATAAAATTCCAGACAGTCAAAGCCAGGCATAGATAAAACGAAAGTAAGCTAGGGTCAAGGTTTGATAGTGCTGGCCTGCTCGCTCAGCGACCACACATCTTTGCGCAGATCTGGTGCTCTAAGTGAATGACCTAGTTTTGCGGCCTCCGTTGCAGCTTCTAACTCGAAGCATCTCTGAAGGCTTTACAATCTCGCCTCGTGTAGGACAAAACTTTTGAGGACCGCGGCAAGGACAGTGAATAGTTGGAATCGCTAAGATCTTTTCTGAGCAAAGCATATCCAAGCTTCGAATCGTAGAGGCAACTTAAGGCCCACTTAAGCCTGGCCTCGTTCTCAATTCGAAATCTTGGATACCACATGTTATCGTTGTTATCCCAAGACAAGAACTCGTTGCTCTTGACGAGTTTCTGTTAAATTCTGTTTCGTTTAGAGGCTCCTCCTTCCCAAGTCTCTTGAACTTGATGTTGTACCAATATCTACTGTAATAAACGAAGGCCATGGACATATTTGGCCTGGACATTTGCAAGTCTGGATTTTTCGTCTTTTCCCTTGTCTTCCACAAGAGTAACGTCGTGAGCGCACTTGATAATCCTCTTTAGTATCTCCCAAACGAATGGGCGCCAGCTCAATAGCTTGATTGACAATGACCTCAGTAAGTGTCTACTTAGAAAGCTGTTACAGGCTCTAGTTGCTTCGTCTTGGCTTTCGAGAGGATATGATGGGGTTACATGAAGAGCTCGTCGCTACAGGGACGTTGTTCCAATTCTTCATACAGCCACTGGGGCCGACATTGTCCTGGGAGAATTTCCAGCGGGCATTCAAAATGTAAATTGCAAATCGATGTAGAGGGGAAAATTCAAGAGTCAAAACAGAATAGGCTTCATCAACCTACCCACATCGTGAAGATTATTGAAGCCCAAAGACACTGAAACGAAAGCGCAAGGTCTTAGCAGGCTGCCAGAGCACACATGGCAGGTGATATGCCGTTGTCATGTATCCTGTGGCGGACCCAATTCTCTCAGCTCTTCGGTTTCTGTGCTCGCAGGTCCGCTGTCAAATATCACACGTTTCTGTTTTCTCATTGTAGAGAGAAGGCCCAGGGAAATCGAACCCTGGCAGGAAATTACACTAGGTCTCGTCCTTCTCACGTTTCAAGCTAGAGACGAGATCCAGATTAATGATACACACCTTCGAGGTGGAACACGATCGATCCGGATAATTGTGTTGGTACAAGACTTGGGAGAGTCGCTAATGTGAGGCTTGCACAAACCACCAAAAAGTCAGATTGACTGTATCAAATTTTCTTGTGAGTCCCATAATTTGGCCAAGAGATATAAAAGTCAGAGACTGACCAAACGAGTCGATGAGGCTGCCCCATTAGGTAAGTCCTTGCTTTTGGGATCAGCAAATCAATATTTGATCTCGTAGGTACCATTCTCGTTGAACATCGTCCGTCTTTTGACTTCAGACATGACTTCCTGGACTATTCTGCACAAGATGCAAGTGCATGTTGCGGTTCCCTCGCTATCCGATTCTGAGATCTCGCACCATCCAAGCATCCAGTCAATCATGACTTCCTTGGATCCATGGTGATGAAAAGTCTCATTGAGCGATACAGACGAGCGTTTTCGGAAATGTTTTTGAGATCGCAAAATCGTCGGAATCCTTCGATAGTCGGTGGCTTGTGCGAAGGGTTGGAATTCAAGCTAGACTATATACAACATCGGCTGAGGCAACGACAACAGCAAACCCCAATATGTTGCTGCTGCTGGTGTTATTGTGGCTATCTTCGACTTCATAACTTGCCGAGCTTGCGGCCACGCGTTTTGGCCGTTGATTGTGAAGAGCCGTCTTCTGCCTTGTCATCTCTCGACCAATTTGATCTTTCACGCAGTATGTGTCGACAATCAATAGCTGTGCTCACACAGCATCAACGTTGTTGTGTCGGACACTACTGCTCGGAGCATTACGCTTTCCTGGTCTTGTCCCACATGCGCTCAACCGCAAATGCCACGAGAGACTCAACGTCTTCGGGTATACGCTTTCAATGATGATTTTCGACAACCAAAACAGGGGATGACTCCAAGTCAGCAAGTCACGATCTATGCTTTCGAAGAAAATCTTGGTTTTTCCTCTTGGTGCTGCATGAGGTGTCTTGTCTGCTGCGAGCAGAAGGAAGTTATTTTCGCGGCGTAAACGGAGGCTGCTCGTTCTCTCCTCCGCTTCGGCTGTTGTATTGAATAAGGGGTCGTAAAATGCATCCTGTTTTGCAAAGTAGATCTGGGCCTGCTGTAGTAGGTTTTGACCTTTGGCATGACGTATGACACAAATATTCGTGCGATTGAGAGGGAAACGAGAGCGAGCTTTAAGGTTTGCTTCTGTATCTTTCCAAGGCTCTCTGCACTCCTTGTCGATTTTACTAGGAAAACGAGCCTGCTGTTGTTCTTTTTCAAGTCTGGCATGGGTTTGAATTCTTCAGCATGATATGTAATCAGCTCGTCATAGTCAGAACCTCTGTGTTTAAGTCGTCGGCATCCAATACTTAACTCCCAATGATGAGCTTGGGGATGAACAAGGATTGTCTGTCGCTTTCTATTTGCAGATAACCCGGGCACACAGTGAGATCGAGTGTTTCTCGCCAACTTGTCAGTCGAAAGGTGTTCTAAGTTTAGCTGCTGTCTATATAGATAGTATCAGGGGGTGCGTAGCGGTATCTCTATGATGTGTTATAGACCAAGTAGTCGTGTTTGGCAGTCTTGTTCGAGAACGATCTCTTAATCATCTTGGACATCATTGTAGTGTCGGCCCAATTGTCGCATAGCGAAGAGAGAAGAAGGCCACCTTGGTCTTTATCTGGGATGTGTAAAGTCTTCTAATGGGTTGCGGGCGAGCGGACTCCCACAGATAGATATATTCAGCCGGTGCACAAGCCTTGGGTTTAATGCCATCTCGAAAAGGTATGGCAAGACATATTTCAAGATGGGATAAAATGATCATTGACTTTATTGGAACAGAACAAGACCCTGACGAGACCATGAATCAGGTAATGAAGAGACAAGTATTTGAAGTCGCCCAATGTCAATGATAAACATGATTACGAGAAAAACAAAACCGGAGCCTTGACAATGGAGGCAAGAATGGTGGTTGTAACCCACTCCGACGAATTCAAGAGTTACTTGAGCGTTCCACCAGGCAATTTTGTCGAGCAATGTGTACTGCCAGCTGTGATATCGCCCACATGCGCCCATCCACTAAAAACGCCCCACGGCTGAGACGGACCTTGGGACGGCGAAAGTTAGTAGCATATCGTCATACACGGCAGCGCCTCCAGGCTGAGTGGCGTCTGCAAGAAAGTCGGAATTTTCTCATGCCTTCCCATCGATTTTTATACATCAGCACCGACCTTTTCGCTTCTTCCACAAATTTTTGCTTGTGGACAAAGTTGAATTCAGGAAGACTTGCGGCGTTTGATGACTCACGACAATTTTCAGGGCCGCGAGAACGCCGCTCCACTTTTATTGCCACAAAGGTCAACTTCGGGCAGCCCTTTCTTGACACGTTGGCCGCCCTGCCCAGCCTCGTCATCGTTGCCTTTCATTCGACCGCCCAATCGGGGGGTTGATGGTGATTGATTGATACTGAGGTGACCAAGGCACGCGGCCCGTACGTTTATGGCAAAGGTCTCCACGTCCTTGGAATTTTCGAATGCAAAGTGGGCATTTCTGTACAATTGTGCCATAGCTTCGTTGTATGTCCTCCTGTTGAAGTGCAAAATCGCTGGGCATTGTTTTTATTTTGATATTTTGTCATACTCAACTCGTCCTTGCAAGAAGGCATAATCCCATATCTTTAAGCCAATGGAAACAAATTAGTTCGTCTTTTCCTCTCTCACCACGACAGATTCGCGAGAGTTGCATAGAACCCAAGAATCGCACGGTACATATTTCGGTATAGCCCAAGTGCGTCAATGAAAGCGAGGAGCGGGAGAGATATAGAGGGTCTTCGAGAATGGGCGAGGGGAAAGGACAGTAGATGTGCTCGGTGGACTTTGTTAAGTTCAAGTTCCCTACGAATAGGCGGCATTAGCGAGAGAGGATCAATGCTCTTTGTCATCGTGTCGATAGAGAACAATCTCGTGGGGTAGTGACTTGACATCAAAAACCCAAAGTCAAATCTTCTGGGTTTGCTTTTCATTGCTCTGGAAAAACAAACAAAGTCACACAGAGTAGTGTTTTTTGCCCTAAAGTAGCTAAATGGATGACCCGACAAAAGCTCCCTAGACACTAAACGGTATAGGTGACGAGCGAAAGTAGCATTGGGATTGTATCTACTCTTCCTGACTCAAGACAATTAGTACACGCGCTGTGTCCGATGCCTTGTGCAGCAATTCTGGATCCTATCCAGATGAATTGATATGTTGTATGATGGAGGGACAGGAAATAGTAACGTGTACTGAGGAAGTGAGAGACCAGGACAAAGGTATAAGGTAAAAGGCATGTATATATTTAGAGATGCAAATATCTCACCCTGGTCCTGAGCCACGAGACCCTGGTCATTGCTTTGAGTGAAAGGTTCAAATGTATCCACCTCCTACATAAATCGTATGACGACTTTCAGCCTCTCCCTTGGGACAAAGCATAGATGGTGATAGAGCATCGTACACGAGCGTTCTTGCGAGTATCTAAGACTTGACCTGCATGCAAAGCCGAACTCTATTAGCAAGAGCCTGAAGTATCAGCAGCAGCATACTGGACAAGTGTTCCCACGAACAGCAAGACCAATACGTCAAGGAGCTCCTTTCCCAGTCCCACGAATTGAGTCCTGAATGAACGAACATCGAGTGCTTGGTGGAGCGAATCCTGGTGACTTTCTCTTTACGGCGTCCCAGATCCGTCAGTCGTGATTGGTGTCTGATGTTCTCGGGATTTCAGCCGTGAGTCAAAGGCTTCCTTGGGACCTTCCTTCCAGAATTTGCCTGACCTAATTGTGGTCGTTGACGAGGCAGATACAACTTCCATCATGTTCTTTTCATGACTCAGGAAAAATCCGAATCTTGGGCAGGAGCTCATTCCTTCAGATCTCCCCCTTATGAAAATGACTGCTGGCCTCAGTAGTCGTCCTCGTAGGACTGCAGGACCATGTACTTCCCATCCCAATTGAAGCCGACGAGTAGATGCGAAGGTGCTAACAGATTCGCCGGAGCCCGCGACTTCCATCGCACCAACAAGCATCGATTGCGTTTCAACAAAGAGGAGTGTCACGACTATTCTGCAGAACAGTGTCTCAAAGTCAATACAGTAGCTTGTTCCCCTTGCGAATGAATATTTCACTTCTGTGTTGTTAAAGAGGTCTCGGTGTCGGCACGGGTGTTCGCACGAGATTTGCGAAAGACAAGCTCGATGTTCATGAATTGAAGAGATTGAAGACACTCGATTAATGAGAATGGGCTAATTTGATACCCGAAGTAGATTGCACGTATAAAGTAAATTGAAAGATGTTTGGGAGCTGGTTCAATTCGGACTCTGAAGGCCTCGCAGTCAGAAACACAGTCCATAAAATTAAAATAGCCCATGGACCATGATATCTCGCCAAATCTGCAGATCGGATGTTCTTCACGACAAAAGCTCTTGCGACACGATGTCTTTATCTTTGTTGCTCGGTCTAGTCGATCGATTATTAGGTCATTTTCAAAAACCTAGCTCTCGAAGCACGATCGAGGACCCCTAATGCGAGTAGTTTGAATACATCCCTGATGCAAAGTAGTAGGCGCAAATTTGAGAGACGGAGAGTACATTCAAGAGTACCGCCAAAAGTCGAACATTTCTTTAAATCATACGGAGTTCTGCTGAGTCTTGAAGTCAGTGAATCAGTAGTCCAGTTCATTCCTCAAGAACGCATTCTTCACCTCGCCTGTTACTAACAAGAAATACGGGAGACGAAAGATGTCTTGCAGGAGGAGAATCAGAGCAGCGAGCTTAAATCGTACACAACGGCAAAAGACTTCATCATGTCGTGTCGCTGTGCATTGAGCCACACCAGAACATTATTTGATCTTTCGATCGTCAAAGAATGCTTCTCTTCTTTACCATCAATTATACTCCTCGGACACAATGAGTCTCTTCTTCCAGGCCGATGCCAACAAGAGATTTGGGATTGCAGACATTTGAGGTTTGGGATTTAGCAAACCTCAGGACTCCAAACCCAAATAGACGGAGCTCTTGTCCTCCTGGTAGTCCTGTTATGGCTGCTTTATCAAATTGTGGTCCACATTTGAAGGAGGCTTGTATGCTCTCAAATCCTTTTTGTTGCAACTGTAACATTATAGTAGCTTAGTCAAAAGCTCGCTCCATTTTCTCTTATTGAAGTAAGGACTATGAAAGGACGTGAAGATGAATATGGAGACAGAGCAGCGTTTACTCAATTTGCTACAAAGACAGCGTGTCTGTGGAGCATTGATCAGGAGATAAGAAGTCTTCCCAATCTCACATGAGCTATGCTCCTGTCGTCGGGGTGGACGTCAATCATTCTCAAAACTGAAGATAGAAATTAAGTGCGGATGATTGTGAAGTCTTTATTCCAATGTGTGGATAGCGTCCTTGTGCTGTCAAAGAGGAACAGAAGTTTCGGGCTTTGCAATATATAAATTGATCGACTTCTCCTTGTATAGACTAGAGCTTCGGACGCAACAGTTCTGCTAGGCGTTTATGCGGCTCTGCAAAATCAGGAAAATGGTAGTGCTTGGTGGACACCAATAAACTTACGAGCGTCTTGCTGGTAGCATTAGAAGATGATTCGAAGTAGATAGTATAAAGAAAGCAGAAGTCCTCATAAATGCTACCGGGAAGAATGGTCGCATGTTCTTCCCTTTCTGAAGACCACTGAAATCCCTCTCACCTTATCTCAGTTTTTGCCAGTGTTGATCGGAGTGCTGGAAGTCGTCTTGGAGCCGACACCCCCTCCCCCTCTTCATGTATACCATCCACCAGCTTTTTATTGCTCCCGAATCATTCCATCATATCTCTCGCACACTCCTCCATCATTGCCCCAGCTCTTCGCGTCTATCATTGCTGACAGGGGAACGGCTAGTAGTAGATTGTGGATGGGGAGAAGATTCTTAGTGGCGTGGAGAAGACACTTATACTTAATCCATAGTATTCAGAGAGAGCAAGGGAAACGTGAGAAAAAGCTTTGTATAGCGAGCGTTAGGCCTGAGTGTCTGTAAGAGAGCCGATTCCGTTTTTGAAATCTTTTGATGTAGTGCTGAACACTTACTTGTCGCCCAAGACATTCGAGCTGAGTGCGCATTTTGAAGATGAAAGTTCAAATCACACTGGACGCTATCAACCACCCATTGAGCATGAGTCTTCAATAGATCAAAAGATGAAAATACAAGTCCTCGGGCACGAAGGCGGCCTCACTCTGCAGCAAAACGCGAAAGCTTCAGCATACGCTCAGCCAAGAATGAGAGAACCCCCAGTAAAGTTCTTGGGAAGTCTGACTTTCAGATGATGTTCCTCAAGCAGCACGAGAAGGCTGTACGCCCATCGGATCAGAACTCCTAGATCTATGGTGAATGACGGAAAATGAATGAACAACACAATCGGGGAATTTGGCTTAGAGGAATGAATTCTTTCCATCGCGTCGACTCATTCATCAAACGGAATTAGGTCACTTCTGGGCACTAGGCCAGATAGCTTTCCCAAGCAGATTGAATTGACTCGATATCACGTCAAAGAAGGAGCACCGAGTTCAAAGTGCGGACAAAGGAACGACAGCCTGGGAAGTACAAGTAATTCAAGCACCAGGATGTTTAAAAGCGTAGCCATCATGTCCAAAGCTTCGGATATTCACTCCCAGCGAGACCTATGGTCTCATGAATGATTGAGGCTTCAGGTAACAAATCTGATATACGGCGAGCCTGCAAAAAGCCACTCCTTCAACCTTTTGTGCTCTTACAAGTCTTGAACTTCGAAAACAAATGCAATGAAACATAGATAAGTAATTGAGCGTCATATGCAAAAGACCCGAGACCTGATCGGTGAAATGATTTGCATCTGCATGCTTTCATAACACAAGCCATCCCAATTCAGCGAAGTATTTCTTAATCGTTAAACACTCTCGCCCTGAATCGACGTAATTGGTTTCGGCATCTTGAAGTTTGAAAAATTAAAACGCGAAAATATTTTCAATTTCTTGAGGTGGCGGGTCTGTCAAAGCGTGTGAGCAGACCAGAGATATGAAAGTTCACATTCCACAAATTTGTCTGCTTTCACGTTGGTCCAAACGAAGGGCTCGAAAGAGCCCCAGCAAGTTGACACAACAAGAGACAAAGAGGAGACGAACGACAATAATGAGCGGAGTGTGTAAGGTCAGTCAATTTTGTTTCCAGAATTATGTCTTTCGTAGGGCAGTGGTGAAGGAAGAAGCAGTCTTTCATGCCGAATCCTAGCTCATGAAACCCAAAGACGAAGAGAGCGACACATGTTCTTGCAGACATAGATTCAACGGAAAAGAGTACTAAGGCTTTCAGAACATTATTGTTCAAATTGTGGGTTCTGAGGAATGGTAGGCAAGTGAGTTGTCGAGATGCATCACGATGTATTCGAAAGGAATGCAGTGATAGAACATGTAGAGGAGATGTAAGAATTTCCAGTGGGCCTTATTTCTTCCATTCACTCTCCTTCACGCAAATTGATCGGTCTGGCACTAGAAGCCTTCTAGACCCATTCGCTCCACGAAGTAGAAAAGAAGAGGGCGATTTAGTTCGCAAAATAAGTGTAACAAAGATGAAAGCGTCGTCCTCTTCTAACACCATTCCTCGACACATAAAAGGCAGAAAAGCGCAGATGCATTCCACCGAATCCTCATCCGACACCCAGCATCGAAGATCATCGCAAGATATCGAAGAGCAGAAGAGCATAGCAATAACGATTTGTAATCTCCACGAACACAAGCCCGGCTGGGTCGCCAGTCAGCTTCTCCTTCCTCTGACAATTGCGCAGAGTCTCACAAGCCCAGCCTAGAGGCAGCGTAGGATCTGTTCGCCCTCGTCTTGCGCCCAGGCCAGAAGCGGCCCATTGTAGGCCAGAAAGGAAGATCATTATAGTTTTAAAAAGAGTAGATTCGCATGACACCCAGAAAAGGAGCGTACATACTTGCTGAGCTTGCAGCACTGTTGACCTTATGATCCTGGTGGAAGCTCACAAGCCTTACATACCTCGGACTTCAGGCCTGGCACTTGGAAATGAGGAGCAGGAGCAGAAGAGAAGAAGAGCAAGACACCATGTACTCTGGCAGGCATGATCTTGAGAATCTCAGATCGAGCCCAACACCGAGGAAGGCGTTGCGAGATCTGGCTTGTCACACCCGACATCCAGGATGAAAGATGAGTGCGGTACCAAGACAGAAAATCTACGATGGCATTCGAAGAGCAGAAGAGCAAGCCACTCCACTCCACTCCACTCAGAAGAGAAAAGCCCCCTAATCAACTCGCACCAGACTTAGACCACAAGACTCGGTAGAGAGGGTATGATGTATAAGGAGAAGAAGACGAAAGGGAGCGAGGGAGGGGGGAAAGGCCATTTATACCCACTCACCCAGCCCCCTTCTCCCAGCCCCCTCTATTCACATACTCTCTCCTTGCCTCCACTTCCCTCCTATCTTCACCCACTTAGCCTTCATCTCCCCCCAGCCCTGCCCCTTCACTGCAAATTTCATTTCACCATCTCTCGCGGAGGTGTGCTATCCAGCCTCCAGCCTCCAGCGTCATCGTCGTAGATACCCTGAGTAAAGTGAGTGTAACAGATGATGCGTCGACGTTGTGAGAAACCAGAATCGGAATGAGAAGCGGAAGGGGAAAGGTGGAAGGGACGAGGGGGAGGGTGAAGGGTGCGCGAGTTTGAGGATGTAAATTCGTAGAATAGATCATAAATCTTCCATATCATGGTGTGGCAGGCAGGCCCTACTTTTGTTTCATATCCCATTGCTTTTATCATACCATCATCCATATACCACCCACCATCCACCACTCCCTATCTCCTATTCACACCTCACATGAACTTCCCCGCCATGCCCATCAACCCCCCTCCACCACCTTGACTCTTCAGATACATCTTCAGCGCCATCTTCCCCGCGGCATTAATCGCATTTTGCTTTTCCTCCCCCCCTCCTCCCCCTCCTCCACCAAACCCTCCAAACCCCCCACCACCTCCTCCTCCCCCACCACTCCCACCTCCTCCCTGGCTATCAAACAACCTCCCCGCCTCCGCCATAGCCATACCGACAAACTTTCCCTGACTCGCTCCTCCCCCCATACTCCCCACGCCCATTCCCCCTCCTCCACCACCCATACCCCCACCACCACCACCTCCACTACTCCCACCCGTAAACATCTTAAGCGCCTGCATCGCCGCCCCCACGCCAATAGTCTCACTACTATGCCTTCCACCCCCGGCATTAACCTGGCCCCCATCACCAACGGCGCCATAAATCCGTTGATGAGCGCCCACAGCCCCTTGCTCATCAAGATCCTCATTCGCAATCTCATGTTTATTGCCCTGGAGGAAACCTAGTGCGTTGCCGAAGAAGCCGCCTTCGTCCCCTCCCCCGCCCCCACCCCCGCCCCCGCTGTAGGATTGTTGCGCATGATGCGCAGCGCTATTCAGCCCATCGTCCTCTCCGCTGTTACCGCCGCCGTGATGGCCACCGCCGTAGGATTCTTGCCCGTACCCACCGCCTTGCTGCTGGCCGTAGCCGCCTCCGCCGTCGCTGGGCCGGTTGTATTCGCCTCCTCCTCCTCCTCCTCCTCCGCCTCCTCCTTGCCCACTTCCGTAGCCTTGCCCGCCCTGCTGGGGCCGATTAGAGGATTGCGAGAAATCGTTAGATTGGTCGTAGTAATTGTTACCAGCACTACCACCACCGCCGTATTCGGAGGGGTCGGAGGGGCGGTCGTAGGACATTTGTTGTATTTTGTTGGATGGACGGATGGACGGATGGAGGGGTTGAAAGGGTGGGATTGGAGAGGGTGAAGAGGGTGAGGGTCCGAGGAGAGGTGAGGATGAGGTGGCTTCAAAGGTCGAAGAGACGTGAGGTATGAGGAGGATTGGTACAGAGGAAGGGACGAGAGAGGGTGCCTTGGAGGGGAAGGCTTTGCGGGGCAGATGATGGGTGTGATGAGGATCACTGGCTGTGTAGGCGGTACAGAGAATATGGGAGATCTCTAGAGTATTGACTTAGAGGATGTAGATGGGCAGACGAAGGGGGATGGTTGGTAAAGAAGTCAATAGCAGCGTGACGTCAGAGGTGCATGAAGTCCACGCGTACAATAAATAGTATTGAAATAGGGGGAAGTCAATTGAAGTCATGAAACCATCAGATTGTCTATCATATGATACAGTACTCGCTCAGTAACCCAGACCATTCTCATATCTCATAGTATAATACATGGTATCTCGCTTTTCCGCCCCTGGCTCAGCAGAACAGTCCAATATCCATCCCTCCATACCATCCCCCACAGATATCCAACGCCATGACCAACAATGTACAAATATTCACGTATAAAACCCCTCGTCCATCTCCGGACTCCCATGATGACTAATATCAAACCAATTCCTCGCCGTCAAGTCCTCAAACGCCGTCCCCGCAAACGGCCCACTCGCATTCGGATTATTCGTCTGCAGGAAGAACGGAGCTTCCGTATCCTCCGTGACTGGACTCATAGGTTGCCCACCCCAGCCCGAGTATGATGCCCCGAAATCGTCGTGATTTTGGAAATTGCTGCTGTGGATTGGTTCCACTCCAACGACGTCGGTCATTATGTCATCAACGTCGCTGCCATCTTCGTCTGCTTCTTGAGGTGGGATGAGGAAGGGTATAGGTAATTGCGGAGTTGGGATTTGACGAAGGTCTAGTTCCTCGATCTTTGGTTTCAAGGGTAGCGCTTTCAGAAGGTCGGTTGAGGATTCGAGGGATTCGATCGCGAAGTTGAGGAAGCCTGCATTCTTCGCGCTGACCGTGAGTGTCCAACGATATTCGCTCAAACGAGCCCGGTAGAATTCTGCCTCCTCTTGACACGGGGCTGTTGCAAGGAGGAGACTGCCGAACGTAGCTACGAGGGCGAAGTTGACTTTGCTGGGAAAGTACCAGAATGATGTCAGGTGATCGGAGCGAAGGCGGTTGACAAAGTCCATGGCCGAGATAAGTCGAGATTTTGCAGCGCCTCGACAGATAAAAGTGAGATAATTGTCTCCACCACAGTTGGCGAGTGAGCGGATGATGCAGCGATGGAGGGTAATCTCCGTTGCAAAATATGCAAGGTGGAGATGACCTATCACAATCAGTCTGACGTCTCTTTAGAAAAGACAATATTGGCAATACCTATCATCGACGTGGCCTCTCCGTTGTCCAACTTCAGGGTCTTTGGCAGCTGTGTAAACCAGTCCTTCAACTTCATCTGAATAGGCTTCGCTCGCTCGAGTATGAGTCTTGTTCCATTCTCCCCAGCATCGTCGTAGTCTTGGATTGCTCTCTGCGTATAAAACGTATCGAGGATGTTGGACAGGATCTGAGTCAAAGTGACCATTTGACAGAAGCACTCTAGCCCGCGCTTGCGTTCTTCGATTATCGCATCCCTTGAGTCGTCTTGAGACCCAAAATCCTCATCGTATAGATCTTTCACAGCCCAATGCGCCTTCGAGATTAGGGCTGGTCGCCCATGCACGAGAGAACACCACACATCCTGCATATACATCGCCCATGCCAGGCGTTTCCTCAGTCCAATCTCTTCCTCTGATAATGTCCAGGATGAGCAATCGAGATGTAGTCCGAGCTCGAATGTGGCGCTGACGAGCTGAGTGTTGAGGGTTTTGGATTCGAAGTCAGATCGTTGCATGAGTAGTAACCCAGCTTGGATGGTAGACAATGTCGCCTTGTTCAACGAGTCGTTGATGAGATTCAGGGAAAGGTCCTCGAGCTGATACACATCCAGCGGTCGTTTCCTATCCGGAGTGAAGCCAGGCGAAGAAGCGGAGACTGTGTAGATAGCGCAAAGCAAGGCAGGGTCGATACTCTTTCTTTGTCCGGATGATAGTGATGCTGCTTCCACAATTGGAAAGCTTCGGCTGATATTGTTTTGGAAATGCTGCAGCAACAATGGTCCGTTGGATCCGACGAGCTTCTCGACAGTTTGAGTTGCTGTAAGCTGCGGACTTATTTGATCTTCGTCACCGAAAGTGAGGAACGCATTGCGGTCGTCCGATTTCTGGTAGTTCGCACTCCAGGGTGCAGATCCAGCACCTCGTGAGAGGTCAAACAACATCGGCTCGAGCTCTGTAGTGTATCCGACGTGCGAACCATGATAGTGCCAATTGCCCGGTGACGCAGTCGAGGAGGAAGACCCGTCAGAACCCTCACGCTTGATTTTGACCGTAGCCGTCGCGCCTTTTGAATCGTTACTTGTCGGAGCTCTATTTTGTCATCAGCGATCTTTTCCGTCCCACAGCTCTTTATCATTATCTACCTTCTCTTCGCACCCTCTGGCTGACCTTCAGTATCTACCCGTCTCTTTCGCGGCCTAGGATCCTCGACGTAGGTGCATTTCTGCCCGTGCATGGCGCAAGCCGCGCACACGGTCTGACCCTCATTGATTACGCATTTGCTCTTTCGCCTTCGACAGGCATCGCAAGGCCTATCTTTGCGGTCCCGTCTTCTCTTCTCTTTCTGTGCAGGTGGTTGCGAGGTCAAGCTTTCCATGGAAGGTTTAGGATGAGGAACGTGAGGCTGAGGCTGGGCCATGGGGGCTGACATCTTTCCGGGCTTTTTAATTTGGTTCGTGGCCCAGCTGTGGAAGTGGAGACTGCAATAAACAGAAAGTGGTGTTCCTTTCGGGAATCATGGGTCGTAGAGGTGGACGAGGGTTTTGTAGTTGACACAGCGGATTCTTGGACAGCCAAAGACTATGAGGGTTTTACGGTGGTGTGGGTTGCAGTCCAGGGTCGCGTTCACCTGTATGCTTTGATGATGCCTTGATTCGATGTGCACAGACTCTCAGCAACAGCGGATGTAGCCGTCGCAAGCATGCGGTGTCTTGATGGCAAAACCTGGGGGAGAGTCGGAAGCTCTCACCATTGGGTTCGTTAGAAGGCCAAGAGGGCGTGGGGGTGAGACTGGGGGTGCTCTTCAGTCCAAGCTTAGGATGTTGGTCGCGTGTCAGGCCAGTCTTTTCCTGACGCTTTCTCGATGTATATTCAAAGCAAAATCTTCAATCTGGATGTGATTGGCCTGGTGGAGTGCTTATTCCTTATCTTTGGCTCTGCTCCATTCAGATGCCTAAGAAGGGCGTTAGTGAGGGACTAGGTGCATGTAGCTGGCAGGTAATGATAAGGTTGATGGATCTGTTTGGACCGCTGCTGTTCGACTTACCTAAACATCACGTAACGTCCGTCTGGACCTGCAGCTGCACTAGGCTACATCGTCCGCTCTTGCATCGAATTAGCCCTCGGTCTTTTCAGCCTCTGATCACTTGCTTATTGTTCCAACATAATGGAAAGCTGCCGATTTGATGCAAGTAAAAGGCGTCGGTCTTTGCGATGAAGATATATGCAGATGGCAACAAACAGCTTGCCGTAGAGTGAATGTCTTGGCATTCGATGATCGTGAACTGTGGGCCGAAGGCATTGCTGAAGCCCACTGCTCTTGGATTGAATTCGCAGACGTGTTCGGTATGGCGTTGAACCAAGTCACTGACAAACAATGAGCACAATACTCATGCAGTTGACAGATTAGTGGCAACCGACGTGGACGAATCTGAACGCCGAAAGGATGAGTGATTTATCAAATGTGTTTGATGCTGAAATCAATAATAGATAATAGCATTACCCCATACATCATATCAGTCCAAGCTATGCATACAGGTATCAAACTCCTCCCTTCTCTATCCGCATCCCGCCGACTTCCGATCAGCCTCATACTATCTTCGGGTTTCCATTTCCTCCTCACATCTCTCATTCAGACCCACTCACTTCACGAACTTGGCCTTCTCATGCTCCCTCACATTGATATACTTGAACGGTCCCTTTCCACCCACAGCATAGACGGCAGTGAAGCTCTTGGTCTCATGCCTCCATGGATCTCCGCCCATAAAGTCGTTCGTGATCGTGAATTCCTTTCCGCCCTGCGCATGTTCGAGGATCTTCGCAAGGATTTTCACGTCCGTGATGACCTTGCCGCCATAGACTACGGTGTCGAGGTAAAAGTCTCCTCGCTTACGTGATTTGTCGTCGCAGATGAAGGCGGTGCCCTTTGCATTTAGTTGTGCTTTGTATTCGTCTCTCTGGCGTTCAAACTGTCCCACTTTCTCATCGAGAAGCTCCTTCTCGGCGTCATATTTCTCCTTCATATCCTTCATCTCCTTGGTGGAAGTCTTCCGAGCCTGATCAGCTTCCGTGTCCCGCTTGTGTTTTGCTGCGATGGCCTCCTCAAGTTGTTTATTGATGTTCTCGTAGTCGTTTGCGCTCGACGTTTTGAGGTTCTCGTAGTCCTTCTGGAGTTCGCACAGGTCCTTTCCTGTCTTCTCAAGCTGGATTTGTTTCTTCTTCAATTCGTCCTCCTTTGTCTTGAGCTTGCCGTCAAGCTCAGTGCATTTCGCATTGGCCTTCTCAAGCGCATTCTTCGAGCTGACGAGCTCGCGAGTAGTCTTCTCAAGATCTTTCTTGTATGCCTCGAGTCGGTTCTTAGTGTCCGCAAGCTCTGTCTTCTTTGAACGCAATTCAGCTTCAAGGGTCTTCAACTTCTCATCCTTCGCCTTGGCCTCGACTTCGAGCTTCTGGTATTTCTCGTTGGCCTTTGCAAGCTCGTTTTTCGTACTGACGAGTTCCTTTGTCGTCTTCTTGAGCTCGTCTTGGTGTGCCTTCAATCGGTCTTCAGTCTCTTTGAGTTTCTTGCTCTCTTTGGCCAAGTTGCTGTCGGACTCTGCCAGCTTCTTCTTGGTCTGACTTAGATCATTCTCTGTGTTTGCAAGTCTATCTGCAAGGGCTTTGCGGGAGGTTTCGGACTCCTTAAGTTTGCGGTCTGACTCTTTGAGCTTGCGTTCGATCTCTTCGTGGTGGTTGATGAGGTTCTCGATGCTGTTGACATGGAACTTGTAATAAGATAGGAGATCACGACTGTGGGAGATGTGCTCGCTGTCGCACGCGCCGCAGTCTGGCTCGATAGGAGTCTCTTTCACGACGGGTTCGTTCTTCGTTGTGATGGTGTCATTCTTGGGAAATGGGACCTCTGTACCTTTGAAGCAACCGAAAACTTCAACCATTGCTGCTGAGGAAGCGGAATGTTGGTGTCTTAAGTGTTATGTTGTGTAACTGTAAGTCGAATGAAGGACAAGGACTTGACTTTGATAATGTTCGAGTATTGAATCCAGGGCGAATGGTTTGAGAAGAGGCTGGAGAATGGCAACCCTTTTATCTTCACCAGACATAAGCAGAGTGCAAGCAGAGGACTCCCTCTGTCTGGCCAGATCCTTCTCTTTCCAGCGTTTGGGGGGCCAGGCCTGCGGAGGATCCTCGATTGGGGTGCTCAGCCGGCCACCAAAGAACTCCTCAGAAAAGGCACGTCTTTTTGAGATGTCTCTGACGCCACGAAGCCGCTATAGTGTAATTGACATGCTATATCTGGCCATGGTCTAAGCTCCTGACGGCAAATCTTCCGGCTCCAGTAAGCGAACAGCAAGCCTAGACGAACAGGGTCTGGCATCGGCGAGGTCCAGAACTCCTTGTGAGCGGCACCAGCGGCGGGTGGCTGAAAGCGAGGATGAGGCTCGATGAGGATTCTGAACAATCAGCAAATGATTGGCCTAGGAAATCAGCCACGGGTGGTCGATTTCAGCTGAGCAAGGTTCTTGAAATAAGGCAGCTTCAACGGCACGATGCGTGACCCAAAACTGACATCCACTTGCAGAATGGGTTAATAAGCGATGGCCTACGGTCGATGCAGTGCGTCTCCACAAGAGAGTAATCCTAAGATATCAAGACTTTGGGTCGAAAAAGTTGATAAATCGATCTGGGTCTCCTTCATGGTGTGACCGAGAAGGGTGTTTCATTTCCACAGTGTGTGGCCACCGGTTGATCGGCACATACTGGGATGCCTCATAGCTGTCAGTGTCTACGATCTGGAGCTGTCATTAATTGATTAAGGGCGAGACCGAAAAGCCCAAGCCGCATTTTGGCCCCTATCTTCCCAAAAAGCCTAGCGCGCTCCCAATCCGGTAATTCACCTAATTTACGGCAGCCACATTGGGCAGCGTTATCAAAAGGTCTAGACTTCACGTACCCCCGCATCAGCTGTGTCCAAACCCGCCACATGTTCATTTCATGGCTCGGAATGTCATGATTCACGTCAAGCTTGCTTCGAGGCTCGCATCAATTATTCTTTCAGCTGATGACTTGAAAGCCACACGGGTAGTTACCTACACAGGCAACCTGTGTTCCACTTTGAAGGATTACCACACGCTTCTAAAGCGATATTGAAAGCGAAGAGAGCAGCCCCTGAGTAGACGATACACCAATTGGTTGCTGTTTCAAGCAATAGACGATGATTGAAGGCTTCCACTGAGACGTACATACATTTCTGATGGGCAACCCTATTTCCGTAAATGTGCATGACGAATACTCGTCAGGCGACTGATAAATAGGCTACCGTCGCGTTGAGCCCCAACCCTGGCATGCCGCCGTCACTAGTCTCATGACCAAGCAGCTTGAGTTCGACATAAGCGAATTGAGTCTCATAATGGTCCATGCAAATAATTCCTATAAACGACCCTAAGCTTACGTATTGTCCGTAATCAGTCTGCAGCAGGTCAAGAAGGAGTGCCATCTGTCGCCATTTGATGTAAGGGCGACCTTGAATAAGAGGTTTCACCAAGAACTGAACCCCCTGGTCCTGAAATGAGAATCCATCCGGATGATCATCGATCCAAGCATCAGGGTTTGCCCTTGTATAACTCTCAATTGTTGTCTGCCCTCGATAGAAGAGGTCATTCACGAACGCGCGGCTAGGCAAGAGCCGTTCAGGGTACCAGGTTCCAAAAAAGAAGAAGTGGTCGGTCAGCTCCACATCTCTCGATTCACGTGAATCCTGCCTGAGTCTGCAAACGAACTTCACCGCGTGACCTTGCGAGATGATGGCAGTGAGCGGCTCGTTTTCTATGATCTCTTCATGTTCAATCAGCCAGAGATGGAGCCCATCAAGTGCAACCAGTATTTGATCATGCGTAAGCGAGCCTGCTAGCATGATCCATCGAAAATCAACAACGGCGTCATCGAAGTTGCCGACGTAGGTTGTGAAGCCTGTTCGAGCAATTGGCCGCCCAGACCCTACTGGCAAACTGCCCATTGCCTGTTTCAAACCTTCAGCACTTCTATCAATAAATCCCTCAATAGGGTTATAGTATGTGCCACTGTATCCATAGCCTTCGTAGGAGAATGATCCGAAGGGTATTATCTGGCTAGTGGAGGATAAGCGAGACAACCAAGGGAAAGTGAAGGAAAGAGAATGATTTAAGCAGAACAGAAAGGGGAGGAGTGTAGGTCGAAGCCTTACTTTGTCTCATTACTCAACGCCGTCAGATTTGTGTTTCCTAAGACTTGGGCCGCGGCGATGTGAAAGATACATACGGTAGCCAGGAGACATGACGTGGGGCGAGAGGTGCACATTTTCAGCCATACACACTTCAGTTCTTCGGAGACCAAAAAGTGGAGGAAGTCAGCCTAATATTTTCATGCGTTGTCTTATCTGCCTCTAGGCCTGCGCGTATTTTCCTGCCCTGTCCTGAAACAGCATTGTCATGAATCGTAAAGCGCCAATCCACCCCGTTCAGCCTGAAACTATTTATAAATAGAGACCATTCAATTCACGAAAGACAGCAAAGCCAGAGACTCCAGCATCTTGAACAGCGCCAGCCTCGAACATGAATCATTTCAACTAGAGCGAGGGGTAATGGCTTCTGTGATCAACGCATTGGCGTTTAGATCTTCGTCACAGTCAGTACCACTAAGAGCATAACATCTCATCAGAGACCGAAGCTAGACGTAAAGACACTGCTGACGATATACGCCTAGGGAAAAGAGTTAATGGACAAAAAAAGGAAAGATCTCTAGTGCCACAGCCGGGCACCAATTGTGACCCCCAACGCGATGGATGAGAGCGAAATCGGAGGACCTTCACAGCACCATCCTTCTCAGCTAACACACCACCATCACAACAACATGCACCACGCACAGTAACCCTCCACGCGCACCTCCATGGCTCTCTCAACCCGCCAACCCCCCCAACCCCACCAACCCCACCAACCTCCCGACCACTGGACACCCACAGCCTACAACACCTCCGCTTCCTTCGTCCCCGCGCTCGCCACCAGAATCCTGCAATGGCTCGACCCGCAACCGACCGATCGGATCCTCGACCTCGGCTGCGGCGACGGCGCCCTAACCATTCAGTACGCCTTGCACTGCCTATCCGTCGTGGGCATCGACTCGTCGCCCAACCTGCTCTCCTCCGCCATCCAGCGGTACGGGCAAAACACGCCCGTGACCTGGCTGCTGCAGGACGCGTGCTTGCTCGAGGATAGCGATTTCCTCCACACAGGGGCCGGGAGTTGGGGTGGGGGTGGGGTGGGGGGGGTTCGATCAGGTGTTCAGCAATGCGGCGTTGCACTGGATCCTGCGCGCTCCAGGGAGTCGTGCGTCGGTTCTGCGGAGCGTGCATGCGGCATTGAAGCCGGGCGGGTTTTTCATCTTTGAGATGGGCGGGCATGGGAATGTGGCGGAGGTGCATGCTGCGTTGTTGGGGGCGTTGGTGCGGCAGGGGTGTAGCATTGAGGAGGCCAGGGACGCGTGTCCGTGGTTTTTCCCAAGTGAGGGCTTGATGAGGAAGTTGTTGGTGCAGGCAGGCTTTGTGGTCGAGGAGATGGAGTGTGAGTATAGGCCTACGAGGTTGACGGAAGAGGAGGAGGAGGGGGAGGGAGGGTTGGAGGGGTGGGTGAGGTTGATGGGGGCGCCGATGTTGGAGAGGTTGGAGGGCGAGAGGAGGGAGGCTGCTGTTAGGGAGGTCATGGAGGTTTTGCAGACGGTTTGTATGAAGGAGGAGGAGGGGGGTGTTGGTTGGGGTATGTAAGGTTAAGGGCGATGGCGAGGAAGGTGTGACTTTCATTCCAATCGTCTTGCTTTCGGAGCGCGATTTCATGATACGTATAATGTTGATGATGGCTGAGGGTTTGTTGCCAGCGTCGCGGGTCTTTGAGAAAGCTGCTGAGGTTTTTGCAAGGTAAAGGACCCACAATTTCAGGCGTATTGGAGGTATATTATTCAAAATTTGGAGCGGCGATACTTTCACGATTGGCTATAAAGGATGAGATGATTGATAAGGTGGAAAGAATTCTCACAAGGCAATCTATGGGTTCATGTGATCTCCATGGTCTAGACAGTGAAAGCTGCGTCAAAGTACATGTCAATCAATCAACTAATCCGTCGCACGGTGTACTTATCCCACATCCATGGCAAATCTTTCGACACACACTCACGTTCGGCGCGTTGAGTTTCCATTCTCTTTTTTCTCTAAGACAGGTTCACTGCTCGCAAACGTTGAACAACCCTGTCTTCCACTCCTCGTCTCTGCTGCTGACGTATTCTATTGCAAAACAGAATTTCCTAGCTCTAAATGAATGGCTTAACGCATGTTGTCATACCTAAGAGCTGGTGTAAATGGCATGCTTTGTTCGGGTCCTTTAATCGCCGTGCAAATGCTATTGCCAGATCTGCGGCGAAATCTGGACAGCTTGCAAAAAGCTCCATGCAGCTGTCAGATCCAAACCATTCATCGAGAGCCGTATGTGAGGCGTAGCAGGCTGTGTAAATTTTGCGCAAACCTGATGAAGGCGGCGTGTTTTTATAGACCAGAGAGACGCTGTCTGCGTACGGAACGTCATATGGCGCGTGAGCAATGTCGTGTTCTAGCGACTCGATGAGACTCGATATCATGTATTTACAGGCGCAAACATAGAGCCGAGCCGTTTCAAGGTAATAAGTTTGGGCGTCTTTTCCTTCCTTGGTGTCCAAGCAGAAGGTTTTCCGGGTATATAGCCATTGTACTAATGCATTCGCGGTTGCAAGATCTGTATCCTCGAGCGTGCAGACCTTCTGCTGAGATTCCCTGAAGTTGCCCTGGAAAGCCGCTTTCAGAACTGGAGACACCGCGCAAACAACTGCCTCATGAACAAAGAGGCTTTTGATTGCATCCGCCGAGCCAACTTCCAGCCGGACAATACTGGCATCGGCAAAACTGTTGCCACGAGATTAGTGTAAATGAACATTCAGGCATCAGATGAGATGGGAACAATACTCGTGATTCGCCAGCGAGAAAGCATCCGCCATCGTGCCAGGGGCGCAAAACTCGTGCTGAGAAAGTCTGATGAGGCGCTTTGGGGTTCTACCGAGACTCGTGCGGTCGACAAACAATGTGGATAGATTGAGAAGAAGGCAGGCGATTAATCAAGATCCAGAATAAGGAGTGTTCGAAATCCTGCGGGGAGTGTCGTGCTGTGTCGTGGAGTGAAGCTAACACATTCGCCACGACATCCGGGCCTGCATTCACTTCACTCAGTGACGTCGGCAAGATTGTCACAATGGACCCTCCGCCGTGACTCTGCTATCAGCAGAGCGTTTCGATTGAAGAGATTGAATTAGCTTGTTAAGCGCTGTCTCAAGTGGAAGAGCGACAAACAAATGATGTGGGCGCGCACAAGCTGCAAGATTGATAATGGTGTAGCATCTGTTCAACTTGTGCGAAAAGAGAGTCTCAAATGATGAAGTAGGTGAGAACATGATATCATTTCCGTTGAACGTGGTCGAAGTTAAGTGAGGCTGAACTTCTTACAACAGCCATCCGAATAAGGCACGTAAACTAGCGTCATTCATCGTTGCATATTCTTCGTAAAACCCATGAAAACAGTGACAACTGCTGCGACATAATGATGTCACTCAAGCATCATTCTGATATTGTTTTGTCACTGGCCCCCGCTTTCGCTGCTATTCACACCTCAACGATCGCTCATGGTTTACATTACCGCATGAAAGAAAATAATCCACTTGTAACAATTGCACAGGGCTTGTAAGCTGCATTCTCATGAACGTAGCAAACCTTATAGGGATCCCTCTTTCGCTTTTCCAGAGCAGCCGCGACATCATCTCGAAAGTCAGGACAGTCAGTCATGATAGCCCGCAAATTCGCATCGGCGTAGATCCCTGGAGATGGCGCATGCGCGGCATAAAAAGCTGTGAGTATCTTTCGAAGTTTCGCCGATGGAGGAGTATTCCCGTAGATCACGTCGACGCATAGCGATCCAGGATGGAAATTGGGTTGCCTCATGATGAGATTCGTGCGTAGAGAGCAGATAAAATTGGCCTCCAGCAGGTCGACGAGATCAAGGATCAGGTATTCGCTGGCGCAGACGTAGAGATGTGCGAGCTGCAAGTAGTATTCCTGCCAATTACGATTCTCTGTTGTTTCGTGGAGAAACGACTTTCTGGTGCAAATCCAATTCACCAGACAAGCTGCAGTTGAAGGGCTTGTGTCTTCGAGCCTGTATGATTTTTCTCGAGACTCGAGGAATCTGCCTTGGAACGCGGCTTTGAATACGGGCGAGACGTCGCAAAGTTGGCTTTCCGAGACCCAGAAGCTTCTCAGTCTTCCTTCTTCTGTATGAGTGTCTAGCCTCACCATTACGACGACGTTGGGAGGACTGGAGGATGACTTCGGCTCTGAATTTGCAGGTTCTGGTGCTTTTGTCGTCATTGAGCCAATCGGGGTCGAGGGCTTGAGATATGAAGTGAACATGTTTTAAAATGAAAAAGTGTGTCGTGAAAGATTGTTGACTTCGACAAAGAGTGTTGAGATCAAATATTAGAGCTTTGAAACTTAAGTAGCACTCTCCTAGTGGTGCAATTTATGTGTTTAGATTTACTTCCACTCATTTCGAAGCCCCGCGAGCCACTCAAAGCTTGATATTCGTGGCTTGTTCGCCACAAATCATAAATACATGGAGAGTTTTTGAAGTTGGATGTGGTTACACTTCTGATCTTAGTTGAGTATCAACGCTCAGCAAAGAGGGAGAGATTTTTTGAGCCAGAATGAAGATATTATTGTTTTGGGAAAATGTTTTCATCGTGGCAGCCACTGGACTACTTTGTCGTCGTGACCGCAGGCACCTTTACCAGGCTGGGCGTAGGAAGCTAAAGTGCTCGTCACCAGTATTATGCTTTTCTTCCATAATAGCCTGATCTATTCTATTGTCAATTTGGCAGTCATTGTCGACTTCGAACGTGAAATCTGTCACAACTTCTCCTGCCATGTCGAGTTATTCGACTCCTGTAAGAAGCGCTTTGTTAGAAGCCGCCAGTATCTCTTCATCGCCGCTTGAAATTGGACCGCCTTGATCTCGAGAGGGAGCAATATTGGCTTCATTGTCAATGATTGGATGATTTTCGGCCTAACAATTCGTGAATATAGCACAAGTTCCGACCGGCCTTTGTTCGGATTATAGATTTTGAGAGTAAGTCCGCGGCATACTCCGGACACATAGACGCACATTCTTGACATTTCTCGCTATCGTCCGATTGGCACTGCGCATATACGACTTCGAGGGCGGCGATAAGCTTCCGAAACTGCGACGTTGCCGGAGTATTCTCATATATCATGGTGGCCACGCTTGTGTTAAGCATGCAGCGCACGTCCAGAAATCTCATGGCCGTATCCATTGCGGCAGCAATGTCGTACTCAATGGCCGCTATCAAATCAGAGATCATGTATTTGCAAGCCACTATGTAAAGGAGAGCGAGTCTCGAGTAGAACATATTCCAAGATTCGGGTCCATCTAGGTCTGGGCTATATATGAGCCTCGCCCTTGAGTAGAGCCAATTGACGAGGTCGTTCATAGTTTCGATAGAGACATTATCAATCTTCAGAACATTACTCTTGGACTCCAGGAAGCCGCCCTGCAAAGCAGCTTTCATCACGGGAGAGGCGTCGCAAAGAATATTTTCGTGAATCAGAAATGCCTGCAGGCTTTCCTCGGTGGTGATCTTTAAGCGGATTGTAGAAGCATTGCAAAAGCTAGAAGCACGTCAGTAACGAGTGTGTTGGATGGCAGCTGACTTACTCAGAAGCTTTGTTGAAAGCCACTGCTTTAGCACCGTAGGGATATTGCCTGGGGGCCTCTTCGACCCTGATTCCATATGTATTACCGTTCATTGTGATTTCGTGCGATGTTTCTGGAAGAACGAGCTTGATGGTTGGGAAGGTGTCTGAACATATCAGCAAGGTTCGAGAACCATGGGAGCTTAAGTAGCCTCTCAGTAAAGTGTCATTTTTAGTCGAGACGACGTAAGCCACGAAAATGTGAAACCACATAAGCTCTACGTCATGGCGTCGAAAAGCCAATGATAAAGCATAATTGGTGACTTAATGGTCACGGTGCGAACTTGGCGTTCAAAGTTAGTTCTATCAAAGAACAAAAATCTTGTTGGGGGGGTTTCATCGTGCGTTCATTTTGTGAGAAAGGCCTGACATGACTGTCAATGCATATGGCCTAAGAGTCAAAACAAGAGAATGAAGGACATGAGCTTTAGAACTTCGATCATTGTGCGCGCCAAGCTATGGCTTTCTCATTGACCCCTGTTTTCTTCACGCCACAAATTTTGCTTCATGTATCATCGTAGGCCACACCTCGCAGGATCATTGACTTCATTAGAACTGAAATCCTCTAAAGCCATCATTTTGAGGCCTCATGATTTGTATCAAGGCTGTTGAAGCTACCTTATTCAATGTACACTAGCTAATGCCAGCTCCTTACCCGCACGTTCTCCATCTCGTCCAGACAACTTCTCATCAATTGGCCCATCCGTATCCTCTAGAGATAACTCACGGTCTTTTAAAACACTAGTAGAGCTGGCCATAGAATTTTGAGAGACGAGGTACTCGCTCATAAGAGTTGAGACGTGGAGATCGTTGTACCAGTTGTCCTAACCGTTCCAGTTGTGAAGGGGGCGTTTGCTGGGTGCACCCCAAGGCTGTGCCTCCGCCGGTCGCTTTCTATGATTACACTCAACAAGATTCAAAGCTTTGTGCAGTTCGCAGACTCTGGTAGAATTCTTCTTTTGCGTTGCGAATGCCCGCGCGATATCCAGGGTAAAGTCAGGCATCTCGGCCAGTTGAGCGACGTTTGACTCCTTCTCGTACCACTCAGGATTTACATGTGCAGAATAGGAGGTGGCCAGTAGCTCACGGATGTGCGAAGATGAGTCAGTATCAGTGTAAACACGTTTGATGATCTCAAGTGAAGGCAGATCTTGACCCTTGTCGTCGGGAGTCAAGGTTGCTGTCGAGAAATCCATGATCGTTTGCGCCAGTGCATGCTCGATCATGACGAGCAAGTTCTCAATCATGTACTTACTCGCACAAATGTATAAGTTAAAGGCCTCCGAATAGTAATCTTGCGCAGAACCCTGCTCAACCCTCCACGCTGAGAACTTCCGGCAGTACAACCATTGCACGAGACGATTCGCAGTGGTCTCGTCCGTGTCAGCAAGTACATAGACTTTGGTTTTTGACTCCTGAAAGTGACCATCGAGTGCCGCTGCTAAGACTGGCGATGCGTCTCGCAGTAGTTGTTCGTGAATGGGAAAAGTCTTCTTGGTTGTCGCCTCCCCTTCATCTTGGCTGATTTCGAGCTTTACGACTGATGAATCGGAGAAGCTATTGGACAATGTCAGAAAGTATGGCCAGATGAGTGAATCATGGCAATCTTACTTGAACTCTGCTATTGCGCTCATCCCATCAGCAGCAGCCATTGTCAGATCGCAACTCTGCGGAAGAGTTCCGCCTTCTTGAAATGACGCAATCTATTAATTTGAATCTGATGGAAAGAGGTCCTAGAGACCGACGCGTTGAGTATGAAAGAGTTGAAGCATGAGAAACGAATCAGGACTGTGGAAGAAATTCTGAAGTGTTATGAGTACATTCCCCAAGTTGTTACGAAGTGTCATTCACATCAAACCAACGCAAACACCTCGAACTTTAATTACAGGTTTTCAAACAATGAAAAGGAAGGCGAGCAGCCTGACGGTAGGGAACATCCACCTCCGTTGCTTTCAAATCATCCTACAGGCCCATTCCTTCAGGCATTTTCAAGACCTGCGAGGGCTATTAGATGACACTGCAATTGGTTGATTTTTTACATTTTTTGCTTTTGACAAGTCTTGAATCGTAGAACCGTAGACTGACACCGAATGATACCTAGTCTTCAGCCAAAGTAAAACGAACTCAGGCGCCACAACAAGATTACTGCGACGTCAAGACACGGCGTACGGACGAAAATGCTGTTCTCTGGCCGGCAAGCCCGGCCGCAATTGAAGGAGCCAGGCAATTCATGAGACAATGGTATGCAAATCTGGCCTTCCGAAGAATGTGCTAATAATATGATAGCGCTGAGGCTGCCCGGAAGACACTTATTGTCCCTGACAAGGATGCAGACGGCCTTGATGCCGGCGTAATCCTGTTGCGGACATTGACGGCACTGGGCTTAGCCCGAGAGCTCATTGAAGTCCATTTGCTAGCAAAGCATGCGAACGTACATGATGAGTCTGAGAGGATGGCTATGCAGACGAAAGACCCAGGATACATCATTGTAGTTGATCACGGGAGTATGGAAGCACCACCCATCGTGGATTCTCCGGATACCAAATGCCTTGTCATTGACCATCATCTGAGTGACAAATTTCCAAAAAATGCATCAGTAAGTACTGCCAGTTCTAAATGCTCTCTGTCTAGTCTGAGAGGCTTAGGTTGTATCTGCTTGCCATTATCCTCCAGTCGCGACATCATCTCTTCTTACGTACGAAATTTGCAGGACACTCCATCCAAGCATTGAGACATCGTGCGGATTTCTTTGTGCGATGGGCACGCACGGCGACTTAGGCAATACTCTGAAATGGAAGCCCCCATTTCCCGATATGACCGAGGTCTTCAAGACCCATACCAAGAAGAGCATAAATGATGCCGTGTCTCTTGTCAACGCGCGTAAGCAATCCTGACCCATTCTCATGCTCACGCTGATCGCCCGCAAAAGCTCGCCGCACTGCGAAATACGATGTTATATCTGCCTGGAACGCGCTTGAGAACGCAAACGGCCCAAAGGACGTCCTTCGATATCCACGGTTGCTTGAAGCACGGCAGGAGATCAACGAAGAAGTCGAGTTCCGTACGCACACACCGCCAAAATTTAGTAAGGATGGAAAGATTGCAGTACTTCGGATCAACAGTGCCGCTCAAGTACATGGCGTGATTGCCACAAGATGGGCAGGCTACCTCAACTCGAAGGCGCTCGAGATTATCATGGTCGCAAACTCTGGCTATAAGCCAGGCTATGTCAACTTCTCCTGTCGCATTGCACGGACCGCTCGAGGCAGAGACCCACCTGTCAATATTATTGAATCGTTGAAGGCAGCAGCGGAGCTTGACCAAGGCGATTTAGTCCAGCGCATGGGCGAGAGCTTTGCTCGCGGGCACAAAGAGGCCTCTGGAGGCATCATTCCGATTGCAGAGTTTGAAGAACTGATGACACTCATGCAGATTGGTGAGAAGCCGGATCCGAAACCTGGGGACTCAAGTAGCAAGAAGACGAAGGCATCGCCACAGAAGAACAATCTCATGAATTACTTCGGCAAGAAGTAAAGGGCATCACGCCGCATTTGGCCAGAGACCAACTTAAACTCATAGAGACTGCTACAACTTTTTGGATACCTCCGTCATTCCGATGATGATGTCAATCTATGTCTTCTCACTGTTCCTAGACTTGGGCAAACTTCATATCTATGTCGACTCATCTGATGTCTGTCGCGGCTATGGCACATGCATGCATATGTTTCTCCGGACCTGGGAAAGCGAATCGCTATGCTCTCGTCGCCTCTGCGTTTGGAAGCGGACGCGCTGTCTCGTAGCGCCTAAGGAAAAGCGCGTCCGTGGACTCACTACATACATCTGCCACCTCATCATGACTGAAGAACCATGCCTTTTTACCGTACCGACGACAGGACGACGACAGGCACTTAGTCAACATCAGGAACCAGAATCAAAGCATCAAAGAGCATGAGAATCATCACCGACCATATGGACATACTCATCATATTCCTCTCTCTTGCTTGTATTTCCCTCTCGCTATCGCTTCCCTCTAAACCAAACAATATCACACAACTTACATCGATGTACCCAATGTAAGGCCTCCCTTTTCCTCCCCTCCCCCCGTCACAATCTCCTTCACAACACCCAACACCACCCCCCGTCCCACTCATCCACTCACCCACTCACAAACCCCCCTCTCCCAGCCGTGGCGTCCCATTCCGCCTAACCGACACGCCCTACACGCTCCTCTACCGCCCCCGCCCCTTCGGCGACACGCAACTAATCCTCGCCCTGCGCGACATCGAAACGACGACCGCAC
The DNA here is from genome assembly GCF_019456465.1 of Bacidia gigantensis. Classification (NCBI taxonomy): domain Eukaryota; kingdom Fungi; phylum Ascomycota; class Lecanoromycetes; order Lecanorales; family Ramalinaceae; genus Bacidia; species Bacidia gigantensis. The sequence continues at coordinate 1,862,047 of NW_025408608.1, read as the reverse complement.
TCGCCGGCGAGCAACTAACGCTCTACCGCGCACAATACGGCGACGAACAGCAATTCTCGCACTCCGCCAGCGGGCCTCTCGGCGGCGTATTTCGCTACCCGAGCAGCAACGCGCAGATCGTATTTCGCGAACATGCGGGCGCGATTGGGGTGCCTGTTACGAGTACGTTCAAGGTGGCTGCGAAGACGATCACGGGGATTCGAGGCGCGGCGTATTATCATGGGTATGTGGAGGAGGCGTGGATTACGGTTTTGGAGCAGGTGGGACGGAGGATGAGGGAGGTTGGGTGGGTGGACTTGAGGGTTTTGGAGGGGGGAGTGAGGGATGGGTAGGTGGGGAGAGAGGCGTCGGCCAAAAAGTGCTAGCTATACATTTGTGTTTTGATTAACTTGGCTAGATCATCGGTGGTGGGCTAAAGCTATCCTGCAAGAGTATGTGCATGGATTTTTATGCCTCAATCTTGACCTTTTCTTTCATCCTTCCCTTTTTATCAACATCCCTTTCCTCTAGCTCAGCAAGCACTCACATTAATCTCCAACGTTGTTCCCCGAAACAGCACGTGGGTTATACGCCAATGATTCATGGCAAACCATCTGACCATGCCCTCTCAGCTAACAAAATGCGGGCACGGACACTTCTCTCTGTTACGATCGCCAACATCGCATTTCGTAAGGCCATAGACAGCCTGATAAGAGTCGACAAGGCCAGCTTGTAGATGCACTCGTTTATTATCTATCGTTCATGCAGGGTGCAAGGGGGGATTGAGGAATCGTTGTTCTTGATGGTGTGGTAATCGTGTTGTGAAATTTGCGATGACGTGAGATCGATCTCGCAGAAGCCTTCACAGCCAATACATCAAGTTTGTAACCAAGTATCACCCTCCTCTATGCCTAGGTTAGGGTGTGCCCAGCCCTACGGTAGTAAAAAGGGCGCACACATGTAACGCGATCTGCAGTGATTCTTGCTCTGCCTTCATCCTGCATCATCTGCATAGATTGAAATGGTGGCTGCTTCGAAATGTAGTGGTACGTGAACTGCTTGTGTGTGGCGCAGATGAAGGACTTGAAGGAGGGCGGCAAACATCGTCTACTCGCAACTCGAACCGCCGCCAAGGCGGCTGGCTGATGACGACGCTGGTGAGAAATATCCAGTCTACCTATCAGAAGCGATGTTCCAAGTATAGATCAAGTCACGTTGCCGAAGCCTGTGTGCTGATAGCAGCTGAGGGCCTAGAAGCGTTTAGGTGACTGGCCTTTCACAGCGCTGCCTGCAAAACGAGGTACCTCGAGCCGGCATGCATGCTGCAAGGACTTCCAGTAAGGTGTGCATACACCACGGTAAATGAAGAGAAGGCTTTGATGCCACGAATAGATATAAAGAGGTTCTTGGATGGGAAAAGTCAAAATAAAAGAGGCTACGAGTAGGTTCTGAATCCCGGCCCTAGAACTAGTTCCACGGGAGTAATAAACTTCCCCTAGAACTAGCTTTAAGAGCCAACCCTAAGCCTAAAGCCCTAGATCTAGGGCACATGGCCCCTGGAACAGGCCCCCAACAACGACGGACCTTGCGACTGTTACTTCCCGGGGCTTTCACCACCACTTTCGTCGTCGCAGTCATCATCGTCGTGAAGGCATATCAGACCAAGGCCGTCCTGACACCATCGCAGAAAAATGCATACAATGTCCTGTCGATAGGCTTCATCATATTCCTGAGTGCAGCTCTGCTGGTCCGCTACGAATCGGTGGGGTCTCCAGACGATCATCGCTGACTCGCTCGCAGAAAACCTTCAAAGAAACCGCGATATGTCTTCATCACTACATCAACAACTGGGCTACGCCTTCTCAAAAGACTCAAAGCCTGGTGGAGGGTTTTGACAGCCTATCGAATGTCTTGCAGCTCGTGTTTCTTGCGCGCAAGCAAACGCTGCGATTGGTCTGTGTACTATGGGTAAGTCACCTCGTTCGGCTCCCAACCAACAAGTGCTATCCCCAAATATGCAATTTTCCCCAGCATCCGGGGCCTAGGCCAGATTTGTGTCATTGCAGCCATGCTTTACCCTTACAGATTGCAGGCAACTATGAGAAAATGGCTAATGTATGAGTCGATAGCTTTTGATCAACCTTGTAAGTCAACTCAACCGACTAAGCGCTGCCAAACTCACTCTCTGCAGATTGCCATGATCGCTCCCACCCTCCAAGCTCTAGTATGTACGCTTGAAGATGGGCACGATTACACTAGTATATACACCCGCAATGGGTCAGCCATGGTACCAAGCCTTACGTGCTATTTCAATGGTGGCCACTGTGCACCAACCAATGTCACGAGGGATCAGCTAGCCCATGCATATGGCGAGACCACCTTGGGGCCCAAATCAACCGATCCAGATAATTGCGGCGACTTCACCGATGTCCAAAGCATCGTCGGCTCTAAAAAAGACTATCGATATTACTGCCACCGCGTAGGCCCTGTCCAACAGTTCGGCATCCGCTTCAACGAATACAACGACAACGACAATCGGAGAATCTACCCCCATTTCACCACGCGAGTCATCACTGCCTCCTCCGCAAAATGCAACGAGTACGCCCAGCTTGGTATCCCGAAGCCAACCAATGTAGGAGACCCGAATACTGACGGTACAAACTTCATCAGCGCTTTCGATCACACATATAGAATTAACGCTACAACTAACGGCAGTATCATCATCCCCACGTCGGCCCTCGGCAACGACGGTACCACCTACATCTACCGCGGCATCCATGAGCCCGTAAAAGCCAGTTACTACAGCTACGGCGATCGAGGGCTAATGATGTGGGCATACCGCAATCCAGGCAAAGACCGAACGCCTCAGTTCTACGAGTGCCCCGTCACCGTCGACCCAGTCGTCACCGTCATGGGAGACTCCGTGGACAATGTCACTGACCCCGTTCACGCAATCTCCGACGGCATGGCTCGCGAGGCCGTCGCGTCAATTGCGCTGCAAGGCCAGTTCAAACAGACGGGGGGAGGGCCCCGGGTGTTCACCCAGTGGCAGTGGTATGCAATTAGGTAAGTGATGCCCTGCCGAGGAGTTTGATCTTCCTGAAATGAGTTTTGATTATGAGGCTGACCATCTCGGAGTCATCCCTGGAATATCGAAAACGATGCCAGCAATGCCGCAGTGGGTGCCAACATCGCCGAACATGCCATCGTATCACTGGCGGAGATGATGGCGAACAATCCGACGACCAAGGCGCGGGGGAAGGTGCCGTATCTCGGCACCCGGCTGAAAGTGGATTGGCGGTCTTTCGCCGCCTTGATGGTGGGGATCATTGTGTATGATAGTTTGACAAGCGTGTTAGGCTTAATGGCGATATGGAAGGATCCAGAGTCTAGGTTCCAGCAGTTGATGAAGCATCCGGATGAAGAGATAGGGCTCGATGAGAGAACTGTGAGATAAATTAGAGGACATGGACCAAGAGGGCAACTATAAGTGTATAATACGTGTAAGGCTGAGCCAAATACTCGCGATCGCAGCAGGCGGGCAGAAAGGAGGCGAGAGGGGGAAGCCTGTTGTGAAGAAAATCATATAGACGAGCACGAATAAACCAACATGCTTCCCATATCATCCATCAAATAATCCAGCACCTCAGCCCCCTCCGCCGATTGTCAATAACGCCCACAATCCCAGCCTCCCTCGCCGCTCCGCTTATACACACTCATCCTCAAACGATACCGCTCGAAATCCACTTCCTAAGGCTCCACAATACTCAGCCCTATCCCCAAATATCTCCCACAAAATTTTACAGGTATGGAACCCTTCTGAGCAGTTTTGATGGATCTGTGCTCGCTTCTTGTCATCAACGCGCTGATTAGGCTCATGATTCCCGCCCAGAAATAGTACATGAAAGCAACGGAGAATTAAACTCAGTCAAGTTCATCAAAGCATGCTACAGAGTATGATGGCAATAATGGCCCTAGTATTATCAATGCGAGGCCAATATTTGATCAATCGAAGCTGAGCAGGTTTGATCCAAGAAGTGATTTGGCTCAAGTCGTGACTTGTCAACTGATTGAGCATAGATACTTTTCTATATTGCTTTTATCAGCCGACATGCTGAGGCTCCTTTGCGCAGGTTTGATTTTCACATGAGCCGCAGTCGACGCGTTACCATGGTTATCAATCGCTATTTGCTGCACTTCATGCACAAAGGGTTATGACACTTACCCTTCGCGGTATGATAAAGGGGGATATAGAAGGGGTTGTATTCTTGCTTTGATGCAGATCGAGGTGAGTAAGTAGCATGACGAAAGTTCTCTTTGGTTGTTATTGGAGTGGTATCTGGGGTTGTGTAGGTAATGTGGCATTAATATCCACGAGTTACAAACATTGCTTCAAACTCAATCCTCTTTTGCTTTGGCCATGAGCTGTACCTCTGTAGCAATCATACATAGTACGACGATAGTGGCAGCTCGTCTGATTGGACGTAGATCACTTTTCCACTACTTTTCTCAGCCCTCATACTTAGATCTCTTTTAGCAACGTTGCTTCCGAGCGAGCCGCAATTGACCCGATACCACGACGTGTGTCTAGTTCTCTGGAAGCTAAGAACGGCAAGGTACTCACCCGTTGCCTTTGAACAGTCAAGTATTGTGGTGATTTCATGAGGATTCTCGCTCTCGATATACTCACCGGACTTTAATTCGAAGCGCAAGCCTCGATTCGTCGTTGCCCACGGCTTCCGCTGTTCGCGGAGAGGTAACGCAATAGGCATCAATTCGCCCGAGTTAGCAAAAAACTCGGGTTTTGTTGCCAGAATGCCATGTCTCATCGGGACGTTTGACGTCCAAGCAAAGATGGTTTCATCGTTCGACTTCTTCAGAATTTTGGATTGGAGGCGAAGGAATGCCTTTACCGCGCCCTCACCATATAGTAAAGGCATATTGACGTTGAATAATCCAAGCAGAGAGTACGCCATGTCTTCAGGCTTGCTCGTCTCGCGCCTAGAGGCCCAAGACATCCTTGTCGCTACAGAAATAGAGTCGGACGAGAAGTCATGCTGATATTTCAGATATTTATACTGGATCCCGGTCGCTGCAAAAATTTGCGTTGCAAACTCTTCTTTCGTGCCAATACGATTCCATCCTGAATTGAAGAAGATGACACTACGTGGAGCAAGTAGCTCTTGCAGGGTCCAGCCTCGAGTGAACCAATCGCTTTGTTCGACATCGTAAGGATCCGATGAATCTACGTCATGAAGATAAGCGTAGCATTCTTTCGCATTCTGATACCAACGGTACATGGAGTTGACAGCCTCCGTGACCTCCGCACTACTTCTCTTGTCTATACAGCATGTATCAATCCAGACCCAGTCGCAACGGCGAGACTCCGCAAGCGCACAGCATTCCTGGAACTTGGCATAGCCAGGGCCTTTCTTTGCTTTTCCCTTTCGTATTTGCTTGTAATCAACTTCTTTTGCACCCCAGCGGTGCGAGAGTATCGCATAAGCCGGAAGTTCTGTTTCAAAGAACTCCTCAAATGTCAAAGTCTTGGTATTGACAAGGCGCATTGTATGCTCGTAAACTCAATTGCTGTCAAACAGGATCAACAACCTCGATGGCGATCAAAGCGGGTTTCAATTCGAAGTATACCTCCTGAGAGCAGGATCCAACCACTCTAAACTGCCCTGTTAGCAAGTAGAACAAATACTCACGGTTACAAAGAGGATGAAGAAGTAAGAATTCGCGGCAATAGCTGCTGTGGCATGCAGCACTTGGCATGGCCATTAAGCCTGATTAAATCTAGCATGCTGCACGATTAGTCTAGACTCCAGGTCCTGCATGTTCAGCGTCTTACTTATTCGCCACCACCTCGCCGAGATAGATTAACGGAATGATCCATCAGATTGATGGTCTTGAAGGAGCCGGAATGATTAACAGGTTGTGACCAGAGTAGATCTGGTGCAGGATCGAGGGACCACCCTGTAAGGTAGGCATCGGGCGCCCAGCCCCTGTCCTCGCCCCTAGAAAAACAGGCCCCTAAATGCCGCACACGGCTTAGAGAGGCGATGGAATTTGCGACATTGCGAGGCACGGGCTTGGTGTTGCAGCTTTCCGGAGCTGCCCCGATACGAAAGTGTAAGACCTCTTGTCACATATGTCGATGGTGGTAAAGAGTCCCTCGGGGTAAAAGGGGCCCTCGCGCTTTTCAAAACGACCGAGGGGACTTGAAATCGTCGCTACCACTTGATTTTGCATAGAGGGGCCCTCTTGAAGAAGAATCGGTATAAAAGTAACTCAAGGCTACTATTTGAAGAGATTCATGTGCCAGCAGTTCTTCATAAAGAGGCCTGTTGAACACTTATTCGTCGATGCTAAATCAATGCTGCCCGAGAAATTTTGGGGGGCGGCCAAGAGCTGTAAACTCGGAAATGGTTCCGCGCCCTGGTTTGCCTGCCAAGCGTGCAACAACCTTGGAACCTCGAACAATATTACTGATCGTCATCGTAAGTCAAGTCACTTCGCGGCTGGTGAGTGGGTCGAAGAACAAACACGAGATATTCCCCTCAACTTGATGGTTATTGCTGCCTTCTGCTGGCTTTGCAACATGTAGAATACTGGGTGAACGATCAGAACTTTCTGATATGTATGGTTGCAATCCTCTTTCTAGACCTCTTGGAAGCTTTCCTTTTCAAGTTTTGAAGAACACCTAAGCAAGACTCTTTGGGGCGTTGAGGTGTTCTATCACAGCCTTCAATGCCCATTGAAGCACTTTCTCCTACTGCTGTCCGCGCTCTTGGTTCAACACAATGCTTGACAGATCCAAATTCTCTAGTAAAGGAATTGGTGGACAATGCTATAGATGCTCGTGCGTCGGCGATATATGTTGAGATATCAGCAAACACATTAGACAGAATCCAAGTCAAAGACAATGGCCATGGCATTGCAGCTGAGGACCGCAAGTTGGTGTGCAAAAGGTATTGCACCAGTAAGATCAGAGGTCTTGATGATCTTCAAACTCTCGGTGGACAGTCAATGGGCTTTCGTGGAGAAGCACTTGCCAGCGCCATCGAAATGAGTGGTCAAGTAGCCCTGTCCACCCGAGTAGAAGGAGAAGAGACAGCAGTCGAGATGAGATTCAGAGCTGAAGATCAAGCACCGAGGTAGATGAGACCACTCGTTAAAAATCATGAAATTAATTGTGGAAGTGAAAAACGCGTTTCCCACCCAGTTGGGACCACTGTCGTCATCGCCGACTTCCTCAAGAATTTGCCTGTCAGGAGGCAGACAGCAACCAAGGAGAAAGCCTGTACCGCACAACTCACTAAGATCAGGCATATGTTACAATCATATGCTTTCGCTAGACCCCATGTGCGGTTCTGCCTAAAAGTTGTGAAGGCTAAGAGCGAGAAATTGAATTGGACATATGCACCGCCACCGAGCCGAGCTAATGACATGTCTCTTATGAGAGACGCTGCGATCAAAGTCTGTGGAATGAAATTGGCAATTTCCTGCCAGTTAGCAGGCTGGAAAGTAATGGATGTCACAGTTCAAGACGAAACTCAAGTGCTCGGCGTGACCGAAGCTTCGTCTCTTGCAGACGCCCTCTACTTATTTCAAGCTCTTTTGCCCAAGGCTGACTCGAACATCGATTTCTCTGTCATTGACAAGCCCCGTCAATTTATTTCCGTAGATTCGCGACCGGTTTCAAGCACACGTGGCTCGTTTAAGAAGATTGTCGGCATATTCAAGAGATACTTCAGATCAGCGAGCTCCACGAAGGACAAGAACAGCTCTACCGACCCGTTCATGTGCTTGAACATTGTCTGTAGACCCGGGAGCTATGACACAAACATCGAGCCTGCAAAGGATGATGTGCTCTTCGACGATCCTGATCGTCTCCTCAAATCGGTCGAAAGCTTCTTCCAGCTGGTCTATAGGCCATCGGTCACGTACGATGATTCATCTCGGCCAACTGAGGCAACAGTCAAGGCCAGTAGTTTCGATTTGCTGCTCAACAGTTCCCAGCCGAAGCCAGTGAAATCACAGTCTTCTCGAACAAGCCTTGACATACCAAAAGCTTTTAAGATACCTTTACATGTCTCTCGAGAAGACGAGCGCAAAGCGGCACAACACTCATCTTCCGAGGAGCAGGACCTACAGACTAGAGAAAGAGGTGAACCAGCAGTTGGGAGGACGGGCAGCCGCTCGATGTACCATGATGGGACTGATGATTGCGATGACTTCGAGCTCTTGGACAACATCCCTCAAGAACCTCTATCAGAAAATGATGACGAGGATGCAAGAGCAGACGTTACGATCTCTAATCCTTGGGCAATTGCAAAGTTCAATGCCACCATTCGGCCGCGTGGCAATTCATCGTCTCCACTATCTGGCGACAGATCATTCAATCCAGTGCAGACACCATCGCGGCAACAAAGACATGACATCGATTCGTCTCCAGCGCCTTCTTCCGTCACAGTGTTTGGGAATCCAGGAGACTCCAGTCCTCCAACACCACAAGGTTCTTCTTCTCCACCTTTCTTCCCCTTTCCACACCAGCGCCGGTCGAAATATCCTCAAGCCAGAGGAAGCACGCCCTCAAGCCCAGCAGAAGATGATCTGTACGGTCCATCCAGCCGTGTCCTTACCAATTGGGCCAAACGTAGTGATACCAGCAAGATCATGAGCTCTGATTCAATTCATCCCGACCAGGCAGCCAACCCGACCAATTTCGTATCTGCGCGTTCTTTGCCCTTGGGAACTCGTCTCAGCGATATACCGGACATCAGCCAGAGGCCTCGCGCAAAGGTTAAATCTAAGCAACAACCCTCTGCAGCATTAAAGAAACCCTTCATCCCTCCCGTCAAGGATCTCCGCGACGTATGGTTCAACAGCACCAACTCACAATCGACAAGAGCCAAGGGTCAAAGGCCCAAAAACACTATATCTCAGTCCACCACCAACATCGACGCCCTTGATCTCCGCGAAGACCACAACAGCCTACCTCAATCCCTCTCCTCCCCTCCACAACCAATCCACCCAGACTTGGCACTTACCCTCGACTATGAAAACCGGAAGCGTCAAGCAACCCTCGACTACCGCGCCACCCTACGCCGTCAAGCCTCGCAATCCTCACAACCCTCACAACCGGGCCCAGCACTAGCGACACCACCATCCAGCTCACCCCACCAAAATCGCTACTTGAAAGCCAAAGCTGCTCTGCAGCCTTCCACCAGAGATCCAATTGATACCGCAACCCAAGGAGCTGAGCAACCAGATGCATTGAGCTCTGACGACCCTCGAAGAATACTCCTCCGCGAGCAAGCCCAGCTCAATGTAGACGCAGACACGGGGGCAGGGGCAGGGACGGTCGATACATCACCGCAAACCCCCCGTCTCAGACGCGTGAGGAGTAGAACCGCTATGCTACCCCTCGAGACCGTGAAGGAGGAAGATAGCGTTCGTGAACTGATGCTGAAGCTCTCCTCGGTTTCGGTGAGGAGTATCGATAGAGACGTCGGTAAGGTCAGGAGGTGGGATGGGTACGTGAAAGGAGTGGTGGAGCCAGCGGATGCTTTTGCCGACCATGGTGATGACGGTAGCGGTGAGGGGAAAATCAAACAGTGGCAGAGCAGGCTCGAGGAGCTGGTTACGAGGGAATATAAGGGAGGGCAGTACGTAAGGATCGATTTGACGGGAGCGATGGACACTTGGCGACAGCATAATGCTTCGAGGTGAAGTTGTGGAAGAAAAATCTGCTACTTGCGTCGCGATCTGATGTAGATCTATGGCTATATGGCTGGGCTTCTGTGGATGTTATATGCTGTTAGATTAGCAACCTGCTGGATTATAAAAAGAATGTTGGGCACACCTAGCGACGGCGCTATTGGCTAATTCGGGCTTTATCTTGGGGAAGATTTGCACATACGGAAGAAGTTTGGAACCAGACGGCTATGCTTGCGGGCAAAGAAAATGTAGAACTTAGGCAGAATTGAGAGTCATAGAAGAATTATGCAACAGAACTCAGATCCGCTAAAAATGCCTTTCAAAACTCCAGGCAACCCCAAACACCCACGCTCGTCCATCCAAGCACCAGGCATCGCTCATCCAAGCATCGAAATATACTCCTTATAATCATGCACGCCCCTCGCCCTGGCACTTTCCAACCACTCCCTCCTATGCCCCCGCCCCCTTTCCCCCCTCTATCCGACCCTCTCATACCTCTCATCCCCCCCTTAGCCCCAACCGTAACCCAAACACTCTTCCCACTCTCCTCACTCATGCCCTCCCACCTCCAGCCCCTCTTCTCCCCCATACACCCGATGCCGCCCTCACTAACCCAAACAGCCAACAAATCCCTCACAAACTCGAGTTTGCGCTCAAACTGATTCGCGTGCAAGACATCCGCGAAATCACGACGTTCGAGCTTGCCGCTGAGCATGATGGGGACGGGGTAGCAGAGCACGCCTCTCTCCGCAAGATCGTGAGGGTCAATTTTCTGGCCGGCAGAGAGTTTTTTGGCGGCGGGGATGGGGAGGTGGTAGAAGTCTGCCCAGAGGTCGTCGATGGCGGAGGAGGAGGGGGAGGGTGAGAGTAGGAGTTTGGTGTGGTCTGGGAAGTTGAATTGGAAGGAAGAGTCGGAGAAGCCCCAGATGCCGACGTTGCCTAGGCGCTGGTAGAATTTGACGAAGAGTGTAGCCGATGTAGCAGTATTGCTTCGTTTACGGGTGGTTGGCGCGGCTTCAGGTTCGCCTTCAGGATGCCCCAGACTTTGCGTCATGTATCGTCCAAATTTATCCCATAGCAAGAGGTTCCTTCGTTTTTCGAGGTCAAAACTGCTCGCATCTAAGTCTGAGCGTTCAGGTTCCGTAAGTGATGGGGATACAAGGTTTTGCATTTTCAAGGGTGGACAGAGTACTCTTTTCAGGCCTTCGGCGCCCGTGTCTTCGACATATTCGACCGGTAGGCTATGTGAGGAGAGGATGCTTTGCTTTTCGGCGTATGACGACAGCCGACGGTTTGAGAAATGGCGTTCTGAGTCGGCTACGACAATACTTGTGGGTAGTGTTGTCTTTTCGCCCTTGAAGAGACAGCCAACTGTGCCGTTGGCTAAAATGAAGCCAATACCGTATTTGTTAGTATAGTCAACCCACTTCACTACCACCGGGCGCTGCTTGAAAGTACTACTCTTTGCCTCAATTGCCCTGACATTCGAATAGTGATTCTGCTGCTGTGTCCTTTGCAGACTTTTGTCCAATCGTGTATGCATCTCTGACAATGTTCGCATGACATCTTCCGGCTTTGTATTTGGAACGAACTTGAAGGCCTCATTTGGATCGATCAATGTGGTGGTATGAGGTTTTGATCTCTGCCGCCGCGCCGTCGGTGCTTTTGCCATACCTTTCCCCTCTACATCTACGGCTAACTCTTTTTGCACATTTGAGGCAATTCGTGCCCGCGTTTTTGCAGCCATCTCTCGACGCTTTCTGTCTGGGTCCGGACTCGTGGCGTCAACATATTGGTCTTTAGTCATGGGATGTGCCGTTTTGCCTTCACTTGGGTTTGGTTCCTCGTCAAGCACAACTACCTGCTTAGATCGAGTCGTCCTTGATTTGCGTTCAGGCGCATCTGTACTTTGACCCGTCACTGTATTAGCGCTGCTCAATGGGCGCACAGGCAGCTCGTTCATCAGCCCGCGCCGAGCGCGATTTGAGCCAATGGTATTTGCCTTGGTGTTGAGCTCGTTCCTTTCTACAGCCGGTGGTTGGAGCTCTGATCTTGGATTAGAGGGTTTTCTGATATGCGCTGCTCGAAGTGTTGCTGCATGACTTTGCACAGGAGCACGACGAGCCTTCTCAAGATTTGCCATTGGATTATCGTGGACAAACTTAGCTTTTGGCCTGGCAAGGGGGTCGATTGCTTCTTCAGTGCGTTCGTAGAGCCTAGGGTCCACCTTTCGTACTTCCTCTATTTGCTTTGGTAGCCATGTTCTTAGCGAGTACTTCGAGGTGTATACCACATCTTCCGGTAAAGGAACTACAGGCCCTAGACCAGCTGCTTCTTCTGTTGCACATTCCTTATACAATGAAAGATCCATGTCTGCACCAACAGCTGATTGTGGTGCAAGATCTCCCGGGAGACAACCAACACCACAGTCCTTAGCAAGTGTTCTCAGGCTCAGGCGCTCGGTTCCAGGCAAAATTACGTCTCCTCGAGGTCGAGCTTGTCGATCAAGGTAACGAGGTGTTTCGGTACGAAAATAACCCTCCATGTGGGCAGGAATTGCATCTCCGCCGTTCATCGAAAAGAACCTGTGCCCAATTATCTGGTCTGGGTCAGGCCGGCGCTCAGCGTCTACCTTCAGAAGCCTGGCAACGAGGTCTTTTGCTTCGTCTGGAATGTCATTGCCTCGTTTACTTTCCTCCGGCCAAGAGTACTCAACGTTCCTCGCACGTTTATAGATCTCGTGTTGTGATGTCGACTGAAATGGAGGCTGCCCCGCTAACATTGCGAATCTGCTATCATCAGCTTCCGCAAAATCAATTTTTGTCTTGTACCTACAAAATCACTCCAATTGCCCAGATGTCAACCTTATGGTCATGTCCACCTTTCCCTTTTTCCAAGATCTCCGGGGCAATATAGTTCGGTGTCCCACAGAGCGTTGTTCTTCGTGATTTGGCGTAGTCAAAAATCCCCTCATACTCGTCTTTGCTCACCAAGACGGCCGCCAGACCGAAGTCACCAATCTTCAAATTCATATCATGATCTAGGAAGAGATTGCCCATCTTGAGATCCCGATGGATCACACTTCTGGCATGCATATATTTGATTGCACCGCAGAGCTGGACGGTCAATCGTCGTACCTCCGGCAAGGTCAGGAACTTGCGCTTTTTGACCATGTCCATCACTGAGCCATTGGGACACATTTCAAGGACGACATATGTGCAGTCTTGGTAGGTAAATGCGCGATGAAATTCGACAATGTTTGGGTGCGACATTTTGGCGTGTATTTGAAGCTCTGTCCGAAACTGCCACTTTGTCAACGCAATTTGGTCATGGATGGCTACACCAGCATTACCTTCTCTTCCATTTTTTTCTGGCTCATTCTCGACCGGACAACCTTGAGGGCAAACACATGTTTGTTCAAAGGACTATCCTTACTTCGCAATCCTCCCTCATATGCCAATGCAAAGCCACCTTTTCCCAGCAACCTTCCAGTCCGGTATTTCTCTATCAGCCCATCCTTTGCAACTGGAGGTTGTATGACCCAATCTGGAGGTGGTGGTGCATATTCTTTTTCCTTTGCCGCCCTTCTTGCTGCTTCGGCTTTCTTGGCTTCCTCATCGCTTGTTTCCTGTATGTCTTCCTTCATAGATGTTTGCTTCTGTGGCCGTGCCTTGTACTGAATGTTGGTCGAACGTGGCGAAAGAGGCTCTACTTCCTGTCTTCTCAGGTGTGCTGCAGCCATTGTAGTACCATCAAAAGCTTGACTATGCTTTCTTGAGTATTATAAGCTCCCCAGCAGGGTCTTCATGGGGTGTCAAGCCAAAGATTGTGATGCCCCGCTCCCGGTGTTTCTTGACATGCTTCTTGCAAAATACCAGGCGATTGTGAAGATGACGGGAGCCTTTACTCTTCTACCGCAAATCTTGGTCGAGAGAGGTTATTCGTAAGTGCTCGACATGAAATGTAATGGTTGTGCAACCTATTTGGGTAATTCGGTAAAGTAAACAAATGTCTTGGCGACAACCGTATTTTATGTCCGCATATATCCGAGGGGTTTACCTGACTCACGGCAGGCAATGTCAGTTGCCAAAAACTCTGGTTATAGTATGTTGTATTCATGAGTGCTTTCTCGCTCTTAATTTCAAACTTCCGGTCTCTAGAATAAATTGCGCTATTCGTTAGCCAGTCGTCATCAGCAACATGAAATAATGGTGCGCCGTCGAAATGTCAAGCATCGTGATAAAGATCGGCTCGCTCGTGATCAAATCCCTCTCGAAGCCAATGGCCGTGCGTGTTGCAGTGAGGCTGGTCATTGTCGATTGCTAAATCATGCAGAATCGGATCAAAATCCAAGCTCGGGAACATGAGCGGTTCCGCCGGGTTTGCGTCAACCTCGCCCAGGGCATCCATCAATGGGATATGAGATTTCGATTGGGTCTCTTACAAGATCAAGCGACTATTGACAAGCAACTTGCGCGTGAGGCTGCGGAGTCTCAAGCCAAAAAGCACAAGCATGAGGCGCCCACCGTCAGGACAGAGGCCCAGACGATAGCCGATCAGGCTGCCGCCAAAAATAAAGAGAAGAACGTCGAAAAGGCAGAGAAGGCGGAAAAAGAGAAGAAAAAGCAAAAACCAAAGATACGCCCGCTAAGTGAGGCAAAAGCAATTGACTCGGGAGCAAATTTCGTGTCCGAGACCTTTTTGCTTATTGTTGCCGTCGGATGCGTGATTGGTGAGCGGTGGTACAGCTCGAAAAAAGATACAGCCAGAAGAGAGGACGTCGGAAAAAGAATAGAAGAATTAGAGCAATATGAAAAAAGCGTTCGCAGGGGTATGGTAGAGCTCGAAAAGGAGACTCTAAGACTGGAGGAAAAAGCGGGGTTTGCAAACGCGAAGAAAAAGAGGATCTTGCCGAAAGAAGTCTATGAGCTTGAGGAAGAGGAGGAACTTCAGCCATATCCCCCAAGAGGCTGGTTCTCATGGCTCAAAGGATCTGGAACTCAAAAGGACGAGCCCCTCCCTGAGTCCGAGCGAAATCCTCCAGAGCCAGAGCCAGAGTCACAGGCTTCGCCTACCACCGGCATCAAACCTTCTCCCTCATTGTATGAGAAGATCTTGCATCCCCGTGCCTCCAACCCTCCTATAAAGGAGAACCCGAACCCTGGTGCTGATGCATCTCATGACAAACCCGCTCCTTCGCAACGCTGAGTATCTAAAGAGAGCCGAGCATTACTCTACTCAAGCATCTTGTGCGAGTCGCGAGATCTGTATTTCTACATTGCAAAAGTATACTAGGTTTTGGGGTTGGCGTTTGATATGACGTGACGACGCGAAGATACCCATAGATATGCTCTCCTCGTTCATGCAGGAATATAAATCCAACTTTCATCATTCATGCATCATTTCCATGTATTCCGTCATTGAGCATAATTATTTTGACGTCTGCTTTATATAATGGTAGAGCCTTGACCGCAGACCAGATTTTGAAAGAATTCCACCGCCATGTTCAGCACCACTCTTCGGCGTAGACCATCTCTCAGTGGCCTTGCTCCTATTCTGCAAACCTCACCGGCGCCAAAGCTCTTTGGTATATCTTATACCTTGTCTTCATGTCCAAACTTCCCATCAAAGACAGCTGATATTCGCAGAGTCATCGGATCTTCACACCCACGATATTGCATTTCCCTTCAACACAAAGACTCAGGCTCAACCAACACCAGGACCGTCAATCCTAGTCCTTCTTCTGACTTCAAGCACCTTGTCGCCTTCTCGAAAGCCGACAACGCTCGATCGAGTTACTCGCTTCTCTACACTCGCCACCTCTCCAGCTCCCTTGATCCTATTTCTCCTCAAACCTCCCTCTGCGACCACCAATGCAACTTCTCGAAAGGAGGTGGAGAATGTTAGCACAACATCAGACCTATGCGGCTTCATGGAACTACAAACACTGTAGGCTCTCCCTTGCTTCCTCTTCTCTTTGACCCTAGACGCCTTGCAAAGGACTTTTGTCCGCTTTGCTAAACGTATCCTTTTAATAGTATCCATGAACATCTTCTACACGCACCGTCCATCCTCCCTGTTCCGGCGATCTCAGATATCCTCCCTACACTGCACACCTATACCTCCAGCCTAGCCGCAAACCTCGCCATGCCTCCCTTGCCAATACCACCGCCTCGACAAGTAGCGCTGAGTCTACTACAGCGCATGACAACCTCGCCTACTGGACTCAGCCAGCATGACACTAACGTCATGTCTGATATCTGTCGATCCATCGAAGAAGTCAGTGCCCTCGCGTCAAGTACAGCGGGGAGGAGGGAGTTGAAAGGATGGCTTGGCGAGAAGGTAGGGGGGAGATATGTGCCTTCTGGGGGCACGATGGAGATGAGGGCGTGGAGGAAGCCGGAGAGAATGAAAAGAACCTAGAAAGCATGGGGGATTTGGGCACTGAATTGAGGAGCGAAGGGCCGGACAAGCTATTTGCAGCAGCTAATGGACTGACCATGTGGGATGAGCTGAACGATGCTATCAATCCGGACAGCGAGAGTCTTCACGAAGGCGATGGAGAAGATTGGGCTGAGCTGGATCTATTGCTGCCTAAGCTGTAGCTCTCTCTCTCTCGTCTTCATATTGAGCTGTGACATGCCATAGCTAAACTTCAATGCCTCCTCCTCTGTCGGTGAGTCACGTTTTCATGTCCATTTTCAGCTCCCTCTTCTCACTCCTGGGTACTTCTTAATTCCTCCGTTTTCATAGCAATGAGCATTTTCATCCTTTCATATCATCTTACCAGTCATCAACCACCTGCCCCGTAATCAATACCCCCTCCCCTTATCAACCAGATTCAGCACCTTCTCCCCCTATCCTCGCGTCTCAAATTCTCCTCAAAAACCGCCATTGCGCCTCCCACATACCCCTTCGCCTCCCCACTCACATGTGGACTGATCAAACAATTCGGCGCAACCCACAACTCATCCCCCTCCGGCAGAGGCTCCGGATCCGCAACATCGAGCGCCGCCCCCCTCAGTCCCTCCTTACCTACACTCCCCTCCCACTTCTTCAGCCCCTCCACCAAAGCCTTCTGATCAAGAATCTTCCCCCTACTAATATTACTCACGAACGCGCCCCTGCCTCCTCCCTCCTTACTCAACACCCCCAACTCCTCCTTCCCGACCAACCCCTCCGTCTTCGGGGTCAGCGGCAGGGTAATGACCAACCAATCCAGCCCCTCTTTCAAGAACCCCTCAAGCCCGCCTTCGCTGGCATTACTCAACCACAAATCGGGAATCTTGCCCTCCCAGTCCCCCGTACCAGGAACAACCCACTTCCCCCTCTCCATCCTCTCCTCCTCACTATCCCTCAGCCGAGCCGTGAACACCACGACCCTCATCCCCGCCGCCTTCGCCAGTCTCGCGCACTGCCGTCCAATACTCCCATACCCTAGCACGCCGATGGTCTGCCTCCCTCCCCCCCCCCTCCCCCTCCCCTTCGCCTACTACCATCCCCCAATCCATCACCACCAACCAACGCCTCCTTCTCCCCGGTGAGCCTCGGATCCCGCTTCCACTCCTGGCGTCTCTGCTGATCGAGCACGACATCAAGACGATGGCTCATGGCCAAACGCGTACCAAGGACCCATTCAGCGATCTGCGGGGCCGCGACGCCGGAGGAGGAGGTGAAGACGATATCGGTGTCTGTGAAGAGGGGGTGGGTGACGAGGCGGTCGACGCCGGCGAGGAGGGTGTGGACGAGGCGGAGGTGAGGCGCCCAATCGGGGGGCGGGAGGAAGGTGGCGATTACGAGGAGGGTTGTTGTTTTGAAGAGTGCTGGAAGGGGTTAGAGAGGGTGGAGGGCAGGAGGGGAGGGAGAGAAGGGGGAAGGAGGGGGAGTGGGGGAGAGGGGATGGAAAGGTGGGCTTACAAGGATCGATGTCATGGTCCGCAATGTTGGGCGACCAACTCTTCAATTCGTGAAACTTGACTTTGATATGAGGATGTTCATTGCGGATGCGCGCGGTGACTGTTGTGGGCTCTTTGCCTGGGATGAGGATGAGGAGCTCTTCGGTCCTTACAGGTGCGTCGCCCATCATGGACTGCCGGAGATGATGTTTTGCGACGGAGGTGGAGGTGATGTGAGTTGGAAGTGAAAATAGGAGTGTTGAAATCCATCGTGGGGTGGCAATTGCGCAATACCATAGTAAATTAGTGAGGGGTGTTGCGAGCTCGCAAGATTTATCAAGAGGGGTTGGTGATGGTGACGATAAGGCAGGTACCTGCAGCACACCGATCCAATCAATTGCCCGATTCGTGCGCTTTCTTAGGCCCGATTGGACTATGGTAAGGGAAATAGCATCGATGAAGATCATTCAATGGTGTCGCTGATCGATTGATCTCTTGAATAATATCTATATACAAACTTCATGCCACGTAATAGTCGTACAGCACGAGAGATCAACTCTTGCCTAATCTACCTGCGATACCATGCAAACGCCCTGCTTTTCAGATTATGCATATTTCCTTATACGAAAGCAAAGGCGTCATGGGAAGTGCCATTCCTCATGATCCAGGATCCGTTCCAGAACTGGGACAGCACTGTTGTCCAGAAGCGCATTTATCTCCACAACCAAGTAAACACATATCTGGCTCGCTGCGTACGCTGGGTACTCTGCTTCCTTTTTTGCTGCTCTGGCCAGGCTCTGCATGTCCATTGCCTGAAATTGCGCCGTCTTGTTCTGTTGCTGGAGTGTGTCGATGGCTTTTTTTGATATCGAATTCGGTTTGAATAGTCGAGGAATGGATGCCAAATTCGTGCAGGCATCTCCGCACTGCTCGTGCCAGTTTCATGTACCTGGCCTTCCCTCCTTCCTCAAAGTCGAAGTCCACCAGAACATGTACGGAGGCAACCACTTTGACGTCACTCAATTGCCAAACATGAAGATGATGGCAATTGACGATGCCTTCTAGATCCTCAATGTCTTCTTTGATCTCGTCTACATTAATGTGAGACGGTACTGCTTGGAGTAGGATTCGCGTGGTAGCTTTGCAAAGAGGAATGGCGGAGGTAAGGATGATGGCGGTGATGATCAGTGACATGACTGGGTCAGAATAGAAGCGCCAGGAACCACTCGAGAGCCAGATTATTAAAGCGGATATGATCACACCAACGTTGCCCAGTGCGTCACCTATCACATGAAGTAGAACGCCCCGCATGTTGAGATCACTGTGGGAATGACCATGACCGTCTGGCTTGTCTCTTGATTTGCAGTGATGATGTCCTTCATGCGCCTCGTCCGAGTTCCGCAACCAACTCGGTCCTTTGCGCGATTTCTTCGCCGATCCATTACTCTGAGTCTGACCAAGTAGAGGCGTATTCTCTGCAGCGTCATGTTCACCATCTACCTTACAAGCAGAGGATCCAGAACTTGTCTCCTCATCAAATCTTCCTGCAGCAGCAATTATTTCTTTCCTGAAAGAGGCCGGATGAGGATGAATGTCGTCCACACTCGCGAACATGCTGCGTGATCCACTGCGAGTGTGCCGGCGCTTGCTGGGACTTGAATTAGGGAGCGATATAGGAGAACTTGACTGGTCTGGGGCCAGTGTTGAGTCTTCCTCGTCGTTGGAACCGAAGTCTTTGCTCTTGCGATCTTTGGCGCTCGACGTGCTCTCTTTTGATGCTTGCTTCAAGCTGTCCGACTTTGGCCAGCCACCGACTATCGACTGAGGAAGGACGTCGGCTACGTTGCCGCTCTCGTCTGATATCACTTTTGTACGGCCCCCTACTGCTTTGGTGTGTTGGCCTTCCTCTGCTGTGGCCAGCGGATCAGATCCATGCGTATGACTTGAACCCTCCTCATGTGTGTGCCCATGTCCATGACCGTGATCGTGAAATAAGTACATGCCACCGATGTTGGCCACAAGTCCAATACACCCCACAATGAGGACCAGGAGCGGCCTCTGGACTTGTTGAGGCTCTACAAAGCGCTGTATTGCATCTAGGAATATTGTCACGCACAGCGCAAGGAGGAAGATGCCGTTGAACAGTGCACCTATGGTTTCGGCGCGTTGCCACTGCACAGCGTCAGTATCACTCTCATAAGATATAATCTAGAGTCCACCTACTCCGTAGGTAAAGGTTTTCGTGCTCTGTTTTTGATGGCCTACGTGAACGGCCCATAGACCCACGCAGAGGGACAGAACATCGTTGAACTATTCGTCTCTGTCAGATCACTTGACCAAACGTAATGATTGGAAATCTTGTGCTGACCATATGGAAGGAGTCTGCTACGAGGGCTAGAGAGTGCTGTGAATAGCCTAAATCTCTTAGCTCTGGCGCAAATCGTGTATGAATGAGCTCTACCTATGATGAGCTCCACCACAAAGAATATAGCATCTATGACAAGCATGATCTGCATGCGCCGAGACTTTGTGAGGCCCATGATTGATTTGAATCGCTGAATCTGGAACCGAAAGGAACGGGGGACAACAGGTGGCAACGTCGCTCAACGAGCAGGAAATCGATTGTTCAATTTACCGAAATGTGCAGGCATTCTCCAAATATATTGAGCTGTAGAACGGTGTGTGCAGATGTGGGGTGTGAGGGACAATGAAGGTCTCCGCTTACGAAAGCTTTCAAATGGGAAGTCGCGATCCGATGACATACTCTTGTGTTCTGGATAGGACGTCCTATACAGAAAGTGCCATGAAAATATTGACCTCACGCGGGCAAAAGACCCGAGACTGTGAACTCTATCGTGGACCAACAGACGACAATGGAAAAAAATGCCGTTATCAAACTGTCTTCCGTATGGTATAACACGTGTGGCCCCCCTGTGCACTCTGTGGCATTGATATCATCCTATTCTATCGGTACGATTCATTGCATGATCAGTGACATGGTTTCACGCCCCCAGAGCCCAGTCGACCCCATGCTGGAGGCTACGACAATGAGTGGCATCGGTGGTCGGCCAGGCTTTGTTAACGGTCCCTCGTCCCAAGTCTGTGGCAGGAAAGAGCAATTCCCTTCTACCCGTACCTTCTGGAATCGCCAGATCCGAGCTACCGTCGCCCATGATGCCTGTAGAGATCACTTTGGTACGTCAGGAGCGTGAAAGGTGCTGTCTTGCTTGCGACTCTCGAAGCACACGTCCGCGGCCAGGCTGCCCTATTGCGCTTACCATCTCCTTGCAGCCAACGAAAGGACCTTTCTAGGCTACCTACGCACGTCTGTTGCCCTATCCTTCGTGGCTGTCATTTTTGCCCAAATGTTCCGGCTGCAGCATACATCCCACCCGGACAAGATCTTCGGATATTTCATTTTAGGTACCCCGCTGGCTTGCATATGCATTGTCGGCTCCATTCTCGTTCTGCTGCTGGGAGCTTACCGCTTCTGGCGTCAGCAAAATGCCATGCTGCGAGGTAAGATCCATGCAGGTGGTTGGGAGGTGAACTTCGTCGGCATTATCTGTCTTCTTGTAAGCCCAATTTATTGTAATGTCAACGAAGCTAAAGTTATCAGATCACCACAACAATATTTGTATTACTTGTGGTGGCTGAGTGGCGGAAAGATGAGATGGACAATGACTAGCATCGATGACTTGCAACAAAGGATTCAGGCGGATTTGGGAATGGCGAGATCTTGCAAACTGTCTCTTGAACAAGTGAAGTTGTGCAGGCGCATGTAGTACTCCATAACCTTCTTGAGCACCCAAGGTAAGCAATCTCGGGAGGAGCACGTTTCTCTCTATTTTTAATATCCCAAAGCCATGGCAGCGTGTCCTGACATATCCAGGCACATTTGCTCGGAAAAGTCCTTATGGATGAGCATACTATGATTGATCAGACCTCTGGGTCGCATTGTCCCATCGCGTGAGCACCATTACATACATGTTGCAGAGAATGTGATCGGTCAGAAAACACGTC
The DNA here is from genome assembly GCF_019456465.1 of Bacidia gigantensis. Classification (NCBI taxonomy): domain Eukaryota; kingdom Fungi; phylum Ascomycota; class Lecanoromycetes; order Lecanorales; family Ramalinaceae; genus Bacidia; species Bacidia gigantensis. The sequence continues at coordinate 1,840,424 of NW_025408608.1, read as the reverse complement.
AAGTGTCTTGTACCTGCATAGGGTTGCATATTCAAATTGCAGGGATGATTAAAGTCTGCTTTCAGAGTGCCTGATATCCTCGGTGGTGTTGTGGAGTGTTGTTGAGTGTTGTTAAGTGTTGCCATCCACGGACGGTGATGACCTCCTAAGAACCTTTATTTAATTGACGTTCAGGTAATATTCCTTAACACTCATTCAACCCTCATTCCTACCTATTGCAATTTGCAGTATATTGAACACCAGTAATCCTAATCAATAACCTCAATCAAAATGCGTTGCGGATCACTTTCCTTGCTACTTATCACATGTCTCTTCTCTCTCGCATACACATATGCCATTACTGGTGCATCTGGTGCTGTCGATACATCGACCGGTGAGCGGCCAGCTCGTCAAGAGTTCAGGTTGTTCACAGTCTCTGGCGCAGCTTTTGATCTGTACATACTTGCCCTTCAACAACTTACACAAGAGGAACAAAATTTTCAATTGTCATTCTTCCAGGTCAGCGGTAAGCCAAATATCTCTTCCATCCATCCGAAGAAAGCTCACAAGTTACTCAGGTATCCATGATCGCCCTTACATACCCTGGGACGGCGTCAATGGTCAATACGAAGCGGGCTACTGCACACATAGCTCAATCCTCTTCCCCTCCTGGCATCGACCATATCTAGCGCTTTTTGAAGTCTGAGTCTGCACTCGATACTCCTGAAGCACTGAGCTGACCCACGACAGCAACTCCTCTGGAACAATGCTCAGAACATTGCCGCAACATATCCATCTTCATTGCGCGCTCAATATCAGTCTGCAGCACAGTCTCTCCGCATTCCATTTTACGATTGGGCACTTAATAGTACGATGCCAGATCAGACTAATGAGCCAATGATCCTTATCAACACCCCGGACGGCCTTCGTAATATCAAAAATCCACTGTACGACTATACATTTCATCCCCAACCGAATCATTCAGACTTTCCCGAATCAGATGGCCAGGCAAGCCTTTGTTTGCCTCAGTACGTTGAATGTAAGCTGACGGGAAACAGATCGCTCAATACCACACAACTTGCCGCTCTCCAGACGCAGACGGTAATTCTCAGCCCAATATATCCAACATGATGCTGGAAGCCAACGCCGACGCTATACGCTCAGGCGTTTACAATCTCATTTCAAGTCAGCCAGATTATGCACCTTTTTCCAATACGGGGTTTGTTGATGATAGAGGAAATCGCTATGACTCGATTGAGAACATTCACAATGGTATACATACGCTGATTGGAAACGGCGGTCATATGGCCATCGTTCCATATTCTGCGTTCGATCCTATCTTCTGGTTGCATCATACGTAAGGGTCCTACGTATGACCCATGTATCTATGTGAGATACTGACATCGCGTAGGAATGTCGACCGCTTGATCGCAATCTGGCAAGCCATCTATCCCGATTCTTGGATCAATAGTTCCGAAGTCACGGCGGGAGGCACATTCACTGACGCCCCCGGCAGTTCAGAGGATGCAAATACAGGTGCGTTTCTTTATGATAGCAATCACGATCTCCCCTTGAATTAGTCTCCCACAAGCTGACATGCCTCCACAGGATTAACCCCCTTTCACTCCTCCGACAGCAGCACATTTTACACCTCCATTACCGCTCGTACGACCCGTGCATTCGGATACACCTATCCCGAAATAAGAGACTGGAACATTTCCGCCGCCGACCTCTCAACCAACGTTCGCACAGCACTCAATCGACTCTATGGCAGTGGCAGCACCTCAACCAGCCGCAAATCAAAGCACAAACGCCAAACCACAACCGTGCATTCCCCCATGCCTTTTTCAGGCACCAACAATACTCTCCCGCCGTTTCCACTCACCAATACCACAGCTTTCAATACCACTACCTCCAACATGACCACCGCTTACTACATCAACAATTCAACAAACACCACCGACAACCACGACTACGACTACGCAATAAACATCCACGTCCTCAAATCCGCCCTCAACTCCTCCTTCTTCATCCACTTCTACCTCGGCGCCCCCTCCGCTCCCGCTCCCTCCCTCTCCTACGCCTCCAATCTAATCGGCACATTCGGCAACTTCTTCCACTCCTCTCCAACCGCCAACCCCGACGACGCCGGCGGCGCGAGCATGACGTACGGCCAAGTACCCCTCACGCACGCCCTCCTCCCCGCCTCCAATTCCAACCCCAACCACAATACCGGCGCAACGAAATCGTACGGCCCCATCAGCGCAGGCCTAAGCGCCCAGCTCCCACCGAGCGAAGTCGTGCCTGTGCTGAAGCGGGAGTTGCAGTGGAGGGTGCAATTGATGAACGCCACAGTTCTGGCGGCGGACTGCGAAGAGTTGAAGAGAGGGGGTTTGGGGATTTTTGTGGTGGGCAGGACTATTAGGGGGAGCGATGATGAGTGTGAGTTTCCGGTTTATGGGGATTGGGAGGTTTATGGGGAGGTTACTGAGGGGAAGGCTGGGGGGTATTATTGATGATAAGGGGGAGGGTCGGGGGAGGGTTGCTGTTGCATAGATGAAAATGATAGATACGGGGGGTTAGAGGCTGATTTGCAAAAGGGTAGATGGATGGGATGATTGAGATGCTGTGAGCTATAGATACAAAAGAGGGTGGTAGCACATACGGTATCTTGCAAGCGGCACAACAGCGGAGGTAATGTGTAGTCCAACACCATAGAGGCTGACGATGCTTTGCGAAACATGAAGCGACCATCGCTGGTCTAATACAATGATATCTATGAAAATGCTTGACCTTGCTCCAAGAACTCCAAAACAAGGACGTTATAATTACCCACTAAGAGTCAGCAGTATACTCTCATCGCTATGCTTATGCTTTTGATTATGCCCTTTGAGGGGAACAAATCGCAATGAGGCGCTATGCATCACTTTTCCTTCCACTGTTGCTTTTATTTCTCTGTCGATTTCGCTTTTTCCTGATCCCACGCTGATGAACCTTCGTCCTTTTTCCACGTATGCAATCCACTGATTCCGTTAAAATAGCCCCCACCTCTTCTTCCCCCCCTTCTCCTCCTTCCCTCCCCCACCTGCCCCCTCTTTAACTCCACCTCCACCACCAGCACCGCTACTGCTCCCCTTCCTAACCCCAGCAGCTGCAGCATTACTTTCACCCATGCCCCCCGCGCCAGACTGCGCAGGGCCTCCACTCGCCGCAGCACGAATAGCAGCGATCCTTTGCTTCGCTCTATCATCACCCTGGTCCGCGGCACGAACATACCAGACGTTTGCCTCGAGCGGATCGCGGCGACATCCGATCCCCATTTCGGTGAAGTAGCCGAGGGCGTATTGGGCTTTCGTTAGGCCTGGTTTGGATGTCAGAGTAGGGTTCGTGGGGAGGTCGTAAGGAGGGAAGAGAAGGGAGGGAGAAAAGGAAGGGGAAACGACATGGGGGGACTCACCCGTCTCAGCAGCACGTCGAGCCCACTCACAAGCCTCGTTCTCATCCTTGTCAAGCACAGGCTCCGCACCGACCATGTACCACGCGCACAGCGCCATCATAGCGAGCGGGTGCCCTTGCTGCGCGGCACCGGTGTAGAAGTGCACGCTCAGCGCTGGATCTCGCGGGCAGCTCAGCTTTCCATGCTCGTAGGCGTCACCGAGGCGATAATTCGCCTCTACGTGCCCAAGGTCAGCGGATTGTGTGAACAGCTGCGCAGCGTATGATTCGTCGCGAAAGATGTCGTCACCGTAGCCGGTCTCGTGGAGCAAGCCGAGCTCGTAGGGTGCAGAATTATATTGGAAGTCTGCGCTCTCAGCGGCGCGCTTGAGCCACTTGAAACCCTCGCGATATCGATTTCCAAGCCCAAGGTCGCCAACAAGACAGGCGCGACCGAGGCGGGACATTGCGCCCGGGTGGTTCTTGGAGGCTGACTGTCGAAAGAACTGTACAGCTTTAGTCGGGTCTTTACGGCAGCCCCAGCCGAATTCATAGCAGAGCGCTGCGCGGTAGCCCGCTTCTGCGTGACCATGCTTTGAAGCTGCGACGAAGAGGTTAAAGGCGCGGTCGTTGTCTTCGACACCTTTGTTGAAGAGACCAGAGGCGTAGCCGTCAGCGAGATAGTATTGGGCGAAGGGGTAAGAGCGGTCGGAAAGCTTTTGGAGGATGTTGCGGGCTTCGCGGAGAAGTTCTGGGGATGAGGGGAGCGCTGCGTCTGGGTTGGGTGATTGAGGTTCGTTGGCTGCTTCGGCTGCTGCGTTGACCATGAAGATCGCAAATTCGTATTGGATTGTTGGATCGTTTGTCTTCTTTACGTTGGCGCGGTACATTTCCAGGGTCTTCTTGGTGTTAAGAAGCGTTGCATTCTGCCCTACAGATTCTCGGAGTTGTGAATTGTCAAAACTTGTTGGAGCTGGAGGTGGTTGAGGATAGGGGACGTTGAGGAGGTCAATGAATGACATCGGTCGCGAGTCTGGCGAGAGCCGTGAAGGTGAGGGTGTCCGTGCTTGTGATGTATTACCTGGTGAAAGTGTCCGCCGCGGATCGCCGTCAGATATTGACGAGTAGGATGACACCGGTCTCGAAAGATGTGCGCCCAAATGAGCACTCGCTGGTGTTAAGCGGCCGTGTGATGGGATAGGGAGGGAATCTCCGGATACGCGCCTGCCATGAGTCGGCACTGGGGGGGCATCTCCAGACACACGCCGGCCTTGTGATCGAGAAGTGGTGTTACTGCCTGCTGATCTTCGTCTGTTGTGGGCTGGGTCGAAAAGCTGATGGTGATAATGTAGGGGTTCTGGGGACTGCTCTTCTCGCTCTTCAGCACCCGTGATGTTGACGAAGCTGCTACCCGACGCATGTCTGGAGCCTGCCGAGTTGCCGGATGAGATAATTCCAGACTGTGGCTGATGTATGTTCTCTTGCTGTTCTGTCGTGATCATAGGTCTCAACGGAAGTGAGTGGGTAATAGGCACTGGACCGCTTGATTTCCGCCTTGACCGCCTTTGCTCATATTCCTGCTGAGATGCCGGTGCCTGTGGTTGTGGTATACGTGGAGGAAGTTGCTGTGGCGCTTGCTGTGGGATATGTCGAGGAACCTGAGGAGGCGCTTGTTGCGAAGCGTGTTGAGGAGCTTGCGAAGGAAACTGCTGCGGAATATGTCGAGGGGCTTGCGGAGGGGCTTCCTGGGGAATGTGCTGTGGAACTTCGGGAGAAAATTGCTGCTGAGCGTGCTGAGGGGATTGCGGGGCGCGTTGCGGGTGGGCTTGCTGAAGTAATTGTTCTTGGAGAGGCTGTCTCATGAAAGCATCGTCGCCGGTTTCGAACGACGCTTTTCTTTCCAGTATGGGCTCCTCGTCCTGACTCACATGCCAATTCTGGTGCTTCGGAGGCACGGGCGGTCGGGCGGAACCTGCCATTGAGTTGCCTTGCGAAGAGGATAGAGGCCTCCTCTTGGGCATGTCATAGAGAGCTTGTGGTGGTGGTGACCTGTCTACGTTTTCTCTTGGATGCCTACCTGCCATATATGAAGGTTGAGGAGCAGCTGGAGGCAAGGGTTTGCTAGGAGGATTTGATAAAGGCCAGCCAGGTGGTGGACTGCTCTGAGTCGCCATGCCGGCCAAAGAGTGGCCTTTTTCTTGGCCCGACCGTTCCTTGTAAATGAACTTCGTTGAGCTTGTATTGGCTTGTCTAAATTGCCTTGCCCTTCTAACCTCAACGCCGGTTGGCTTCTCTCTTCATGCCCAAATTGGCTGCAGCCTGGCAATGATCCCGTTCGTATGGCGACGGATGCGGGGCAAGGCAAGGCGAGAACTGAGGTATCTGAGCTCGCTGCTCTGTCGAAGAGGATGGAGGAAGGTTGTAAGATTATTTGATTGGATAATCACTCAGTCTAGGGAAGGCTGAGCTTTGAGGGATTCTTCGGACAAGGCTCTGCTGACGCAGGATTGTTTCGCCGAGGGGATCTGGCTCCTTTGAAAGGCCTTTATGAGGGATGAGAGGAGGGTTGTATCTTGAGAGGAAGGAAGGGAGGGAAGTCCTGCTGCAGGTGTAAGCAGGAGCATACAAATGGCGTGCGAGTTGGATATATGCAGGTTCAACTGCCAGTGAGGCGCTTTCAACCAAACTTTCTTCGCTGTGAAGGCGCACGTGAATGCCAAGACATTGCGATCGTCAGGGTCAAATACACTAAGCACAAAGGGTTAAGCCCCAGCTCCCCTGATTCTAGACACAACGGTCGCTACATCAATGCCTACCATTACCACTGGACATTAGATCGGATCGTTGTCGTCGGATGACAGGCGCCTATCAGTTCTGACGAAAGCCCATAAGGCATGTACGAGGATTGACGCTCTCCATGCCCATTAATCGGACCTCCTCAAACATTTCTTGTCAATATCAACGTCTAGAAAATCGAGACGGTTGAGGGTGTCAACGCAAGGTTGCCTCACCTGTAATAAGCGGTGGGCCTGAACCTAGATGGCATCATTGTTGCCAAGCATTGAAGCACAACAAACCCTTTTTCCATATGCCTTTCTCCTCTTATTGAAAGTAGCTTACCGCTCATCGCAAAGCTCCATCGTCTCTTGGGGTCACGATCGAGGGCTTCTCAGAAAGGCATGATGTCGGTATAGGTGTCGTACGAGATGACGGAGGTTTCAGGCAGTCAGCTTTGCCTACATCGAGAAGGCAAGCGTTCGGACAGATAGACTTTCATGTATGCTTTGCGTTATCTCCATCAGGGTACTCACATGATCTGTTGCCCTAGTCTCTCTCTTTGATGGACTGCTGTCGGAAATGGAAATCAAAGCCTTCAGGAAAGCTTGAAAATGTTTCAGTATCCTTTCTATACCTACCCATACCATTTTCAGGTGGTGGAGTCCTGACGGCGATTTCATTCCGATACAAGCTCTGTAACGTGATTCAAGGTGTGTCTGGGTGGTATTGCGTCTGATTGTGTATTCTGGATATCGAAATGATCTTGAGCAATACCCGCTTCCAAGGCACTGGCGAATCATTCACCTAAAAGCCAGCACCGGCTTTCCTCCTGACACTGCTGCGCCCCAAGCCGACTTGACCAATTGCAACACATTTGCCTATTCTAGCAATCAGAGCCGATGCCACCAGATGCCCCGTTTTCTAGAGCTCGAAGGGCGTATAACTCCAAGAATCTTAAGGACGGGCTTTGTGTCTACCATTGCTGCCATTCTAGCCTTCATATCAACAGTGATCCTACCAGAGTGCTCTCTGTTCCTATTCAAAAAGTCCCTGTTACAATTACGGTATATTTAAGGTTGAGCTGGCCGCCTGTCATTGTTCTCAGGCGAATGAGGAGCTATCGCTGAAAAGGCGTTGCATCATTGACATATGCCAGGATCTAAGCGATGCTCGTCACGCTCATAATTGCATCTCATCTTGATAACGGTGCTTCATCATCGTAGTACTTTCTCTTTTGGCTCGTGTTGCTTCATTTGGCGGGGGTGGCAATGAGTTTCAACCATCATCCAATGAATCAGAAGGCAACCATGAAACAGACCGTGCTCTCAGGCACTGTTAAAAATGCACTTATTTGAGCGTGCCACTTACAGCGTCACAGCATCATTTATGAAAGCCCAAGCATCCTCCAGAAAGCCTGACAGAGTGATTATTTCCCTTGGTTTTCTTCTGGCTTCTGTGAACCTGACTTTGGCTTGTACTACCATTGAATACGGGCAAAAGCCGCCTCGTCTCTTTGCCTAAAAGCAACAGTACCACTTAATCCTCTTGCCGCATTCGGTGAGGCTCATATATATCATTCTCTTAATCATTTCCTCCGTCATATCCCCCACACAGTCGCTACTTCAATTTCTTTCATCACTGTGATTTTGGACCCACTTAAATTGCCAGCGTTTGGAGGGTCAACACAGGAGCAATTTGCGACCTCGAAAACTCCTCTCCGACCGTGCCATGTTCAGCAGTATCCTCCAGCATATACACACGAGCGTACCGTGTCAACCACTATCCGACCTCGTGAGATTGATCTTGATGCTAGAGAACAACAAGTTAGGCTAATTTGTACAGGGCATTGAAAAATACTTCGTTGTCTTCGCCAATGCACAACACGAAGCTGTGAGCTCAGTCTTACATCTCGACCGGAAGTCGCTAATTAATTCGACCTCCAGTTTCTCGAACATTATGTCACTACCGGTCTTTCAGGAGGCATACTTGCTGCTAAGCGGCTTCGGAGCGAAGCATTGACTTATCTTCGATTCGAAGGAAAATTCGATGCTGCAGCAACTGTGATCATCTACGTATACACCGATCTGGACGAAGCTGCTCGTAATTACTATCAGTCCGGCGCACTGGACCAGCCCGAGTATTTTTCTCAGTTCCGGCAAGGGTTCTCCCATGGTCTCGTCAATGGTCAGGCAATACTTGCAGATCTCAATAGTCAGACGATCATTGGACAGCACAATATCCGTAGTGAGTACTCTGCTCATTCGGCTTACTACCCGGATTTGCATCTAACTTTCGTAGCTTTACTCAACACGTTCGTCGGTGACGACAGATGTCTAAACGTTGTAGTCGTGGGGACACCGACAAAGGAATATCTTCAGCTGATACAGTGGCCAAGGTACAAGCCTGGAATGCGCAACAAATTTCTGCAAGCATCGTTCCCAACGGTTTTTGAGGGGAGCATTTCACCTACGAACCTGATACCCTTTCCCTCACTTCAGCGCTCGATGTGGTCTCCAATTGCACCCCAGGGCATATTGACCCAGCCTCGAGCTTTCCCAACTGGCCCGTGGAATGATGACATGAAGCCTCTCGGCAAAGCCTCACGAGCACGCGTTTGGCCCTCATTGAGCTTGCCAGATATCAGCTTATTCAAACCTTATTTTGAACGTATGAAGAGCACAAGCCTTCCGGATACGCCTTTAATGTGCAACCTGTTAGAAGATCGAGACTATAAAGAGGTTCACTCTGCACCAGCAGCACTGTCTCCTCCTGGAGAGATTGTCAGTGCAAGTCAGGACGAGCCCTGTGGCTCAAAATTGCCTTATAGAAGTAACAGACAATTGAATGCGGAAGCAGCGAAAGACACTAGGAACCAATTTAACCAAATGCCATTGTTCAATCATGCGGCAGGAAGCTGCCAGAATCTGCAAGGCCAAAAGGCAACTGCAGGGCAAGCACCCAGGCCAATCATTCGAGACGAACACGGGCGACGCTTGGACATTCCCACCAACTACAAAGAGGAGCTGATCAACCAGCTCGACAATGGGCGACTCTGCAACAATTATCACCTAAAGGGCAATTGCGCATACCCGAAGTGCAAGCATCTACACCAAGTGCCAGTCATCGAAGGGAACCCACATGGCCCGAAACGCAACTTGACTTCCGACGAGGTGGAAACACTGCGGTACATTGCAAGGAGGAGCCCTTGCCGCAACCGAACGTCATGTAACGATCCGAGATGTTTTGCAAGTCACCGTTGCCCAAATCACGTTGAGAAGGGCAGGAAGACCTGCGGCTTCCCGGTAGACATGCACTTTGAGATCTCTGCGGAGAGTCTTGCGCGATTGGAAGCAGCAAGAGCATTATAAGAAGGAAGATGCTGAGGCTGGACGAAAGACATAACCCATGAGATGGGAGGATTTGAAGGGAACATCTCCCCTGGATTTGGGAGCGATATCATATATTTTTGGATCCACCACGGTAGCTCACGCTGCATTCGACCTGAGCTCGTCAGAATTCTTGGAACAAGTTCTGTATATAATCTTGCACTACACTGAGAGCTGCGACCTACTTGAATAATCATGTAAGTTATTGAACATAATAATGGACATTGCTCTCTTATTCCTACCTCCCTCTCTCACTCCGCATTAATTCCTAAGCAATCCATGCTCATACGGATAGATGCACTAGTGAATACGAGGCAGCGATCGCCGGCTTGGGGCGAGAGCGGCTGGGGACGCTAGGGACGCTTAGGTTACGGCCCTCTAAAAATACGCCATCTGTTTAGGTAAGCCATAGGCCGCGCTGCAACCAACCAGATGCAGTAGATGCCCTAGAACTAACGCCGCCGCCGCCGGCTCGCTCAGGTTTGCACCAACCTAAGGGTCAAGGGGAATAATCAACAACATCAGGTTCTTGCCAGTCCATCGCATTCCTTGTTATTCGTTCGTTGGCGCTATTCTGTATTGCTAGCTTTCTCATCACTCGTTATCACGACGGATCACTCACATTCACCGTCGCTGCTGTTCACCGGAGGTTCTTTGCTTTCCCCTTGTTTACTCTTTGTCACCAGCTCCTGCAAGGCCCACTGCAGCCTTACGACACAACGCACCCCGACAATCGAGCCCCGCAGCCTCGAACAGTCCTGTACAGTATCAAAAAGTCGCTTTCCAATACAAACAATCGACGCTGCTTCAACTGGGCGAATACGAGTCAGCTTGAAGCTCGAACATTGCCTCAATAAGTCCGAATGGCCACCGTCAAGAGCTAGACATTTCGGAATAGTAAAAACATAACATTGCGTCAGAAACACCGCATACATGTCTACACCCCGCAAACATAGCGGAAGCCCGCACAAACGGCATCATGAATCCCCGTACCGAGATTCGCCTTCTCGACGGCACCGAAATCATGACCTCGAATCGGCCGCTTACACAGACAGTCCACCGCGGACGCCAAGTAAAAAGCCGAAACAAGAGGCTTATATGCAACCATCTTCACCCGTTCGAAAACATCATGATTCGGAACCACCGAACAACCACGGTGGCCCTACAGACATCAACAGAAAGAAAAGCTTAATTAGACCGGAACGGAGGAAGATGGATCGAGATCATCCAAACTACCACTACCGCCAACATGCACAAAACATGGAGGTCTACCCATCAACGACAGGCGTCGATCCTTTGATGGAAGAGGCGGACGAGGCGGACACATTGATCAATGATGAGAAAGGTCACAATACAGGCGATGATGAGCCATCACCGCGAGGAAGAGATCGGGACCTGAAGCCAGTGGTCGGCAATGGAACGAAGAGAACAAGGAGGCTACGACGGAAGGATGCAAAGACTCTGAGTGATGAGGACAAGCGAAGACAAAAAGAGTTGGAGGCCATCACACCACCAAGCTTATGGAATATTTACTGCCGAATTCTCACCTGGTGGGCTCCAGGTGCCATACTTGGTTGCTTTGGAAAGCCAGCCAGAGCACAGCAAAGAGCTTGGAGAGAAAAGATGGGATTGCTCAGCATCATTCTCCTCATCGGAGCTTTTGTCGGTTTTCTGACCTTTGGCTTCACTCAAGCTGTTTGCGGCACTCAACGAGAGAGACTGAAAGTAAACCACGTTGATGGCGGATACATGATATTCCATGGGAGTGCCTACAGCTTAGACAACTCACATCACCCAGCTGCACGTGGTATACTGGATCAACAGAACGTGCTATATGATCTAGGTCCAGGGCAGAGTTATGCGGGTATGGATGGCAGCTTCATGTTTCAGAACGTTAATGGAGCCTGTAAGGATATGATCAAACTCGCACCAGACTCTGATGTGCCTACGAATGCGAACGGCGATCTGGCCTGGTACTTCCCGTGCAACGCTTTCAAACAGGACGGATCATCGAAGCCTAATCTTACCATTCCATATTATCTTGGGTATGCTTGCCATACGACGGTGAATGGCAGAAAGGCATTCTACGGGCTGAAATCTTCCGGTGATGTCTATTATACGTGGGATGACATCAAAAATTCCACCCGCAATCTTATGGTCTATAATGGCAATGTCCTGGATCTTAGTCTGCTGCAATGGCTCAACAAGACTCAGGTCACGTGGCCACCGATCTTTGATAAACTCCAAGAGAATCCTTCGGTGAGGGGAATCGACGTTACACATGCCTTCCTCACGGGTTCAAACCGGCAGCTTGGTCAGTGCCTGTCGGAGATCATCAAAGTTGGATCGATCGACACTGAAAGTGTGGGCTGCGTCGCCTCCAAGGTCGTGCTGTATGTCTCTCTTGTTTTCATATTGGCCATTGTCATGGCCAAATTCTTGCTGGCTATAGCATTTCAGTGGTTTTTTAGTCGTCGGTTCGCAGCGTCGACGGCTTCTATTACCAAGAACCCGAAGAAAAGGAATCAACAAATCGAAGACTGGGCTGATGACATCTATCGAGCACCTCCAAAGTTCACAGAAGCAGGCATGGCGGCCTCAGACAAATCAAGTAAGCGCAGCAGCGTCTTCTTGCCTTCCACATCTCGCTTCACGAGTCCCTATGCACAAGCCGCGCTTGCCAAAGGCCGACCTGCGCCAACCACTATGGCAAGTCAAAGCAGCACGGCACGACTGATCCGGCCTATGTCAATGTATGAGCAACCAGGAGGAAGCGAGTTGACACTTCCTAGCTTTGATCCTACCAATCGGCATAGTGTCAGTGCTAGTCGATCGAGCTTGATGATGTCGGGTCAGGATAAGAGATTCTCCAGTGTGCTTGGTGATCCCGACGCGGGGCCTGCTGGGTTTATCCACGAAGCTGTGGTGCCTCAACCGCCGCCGGAATGGGAACCCTTTGGCTACCCTCTCGCGCATACCATATGCTTGGTGACAGCGTACTCGGAAGGCTACGATGGGTTACGGACTACCCTTGATTCCATCGCCATGACTGAATACCCTAATAGCCACAAAGCTATGTTCGTTGTCTGCGATGGAATGATCAAAGGTGCGGGGGAAGAACTTACAACGCCAGAGATTGCGTTGAGCATGATGAAAGATCACGCGGTCTTACCGGATGAGGTCCAAGCATACTCATGTGTTGCTGTAGCAAGCGGATCAAAACGACATAACATGGCCAAGGTGTACTCAGGCTTCTATGACTATGGCGAAGAATCACCAATCCCGCTGAACAAGCGGCAACGAGTGCCGATGATGGTGGTTGTCAAATGCGGAACTCCAGATGAGGCGTCAAGTCGTAAGCCGGGCAATCGCGGCAAGCGTGATAGTCAGATTATCTTGATGTCGTTCTTGCAGAAGGTTATGTTTGACGAACGAATGACGGAACTTGAATACGAGATGTTCAATGGGCTCTGGCGCGTAACTGGAATTTCGCCCGACTTTTACGAAATTGTTTTAATGGTAGACGCCGATACGAAAGTGTTCCCTGACAGCCTCACTCATATGGTCTCTGCCATGATTAAGGACCCTGAGATCATGGGACTATGCGGTGAAACAAAGATTGCCAATAAGAGGGCGAGCTGGGTGTCAATGATTCAGGTCTTTGAGTACTTCATCTCTCACCATCTCTCCAAGTCCTTCGAATCTGTCTTCGGCGGTGTGACCTGTTTGCCGGGCTGTTTCTGCATGTATCGGATCAAGGCACCAAAAGGCGGGCAAAACTATTGGGTGCCTATCTTAGCCAATCCAGACGTCGTTGAACGATACTCGGAAAACGTTGTGGACACGCTCCACAAGAAGAACCTCCTACTTCTTGGCGAAGATCGATACCTCTCGACGTTGATGCTGAAGACATTTCCGAAACGAAAGCAGGTATTTGTGCCACAAGGCGTCTGTAAGACTACTGTACCCGAAGAGTTCCGCGTGCTGTTATCACAACGAAGACGTTGGATCAACAGCACGGTGCATAATCTTATGGAACTAGTACTGGTCCGTGATCTTTGCGGCACGTTCTGCTTCAGCATGCAGTTTGTCGTTTTCATCGAGTTGGTCGGGACATTAGTGCTGCCAGCGGCCATCAGCTTCACCTTCTACCTCGTCATCATCTCGATCGTTCGGAAACCTACCCCTATCATCCCCTTGGTCTTACTGGCGCTGATCCTTGGTCTACCGGCTGTGCTCATCGTACTCACGGCTCATCGGTGGTCATACGTGCTCTGGATGTTGATATACTTGGTCTCTTTACCGATCTGGAATTTCGTGCTGCCAGCGTATGCATTCTGGAAATTCGATGATTTCAGCTGGGGCGATACGAGGAAGACTGCAGGGGAAAAGACGAAGAAGGCTGGGATTGAGTATGAGGGCGAGTTCGATAGCAGCAAGATTACGATGAAGAGATGGGGAGAGTTTGAAAAGGGTAAGTGCTGACATCCCTGCCGTTCTGGTGCTCAAAGCCGGCATTTGCTAACAGGTTCCGCTCGGCAGAACGACGAATGATGGCACCCACGACCGGGTTCTCGCATCAGTCTCAAAGGGCAAGCACGCACATGGGCTATGACCAGTACTCGGATGCATGAGACAATGCATATGATTAGCATCAGCATCGGTGGCGCATATCCAGTATTATCAATCGAGGATCTTGTAAAAAGGGGTGGAAGAGAGAGTCCGTCTGAAGCATTTCCTGGTTCTTGTGTTACTAGTACGAGTTGTGCATATCATTGGGTAACGGGGCTTTTGGAGTGGCGTAATGATATGTCGAGTCATGGTCTCGCCATTGCGAATCAAGGGTCGGAGATGAATTAGACTGGATATGTAATGAATTGGGTTCGTATTCTATATTACTATGACCCAAAGCATCGATGGCATGCAAGTTTGACAGGAGCCTATTTCCCCATGTGTCACTGTCGATTATCGTGGGTTCCAAGCGGATCTTCCGTGGAACTCCAGCACTCTGCGATGTTGCATGCACATTGGCCAGATGCTGGTAATCTAGGCCCCTATTCACTGGACGAGAGGGAGTGGGTGTATGGCGGCACTGGCGGAGCGCGGGGGTTTTGCTGGGCAGGCGTGGGCGAGGTGGCGGACCTATCCGACTCATAGGTCACTCCTCACTATTGGGTGCAGCTGCCTGCTTCACTCCAGTACCTCATGCTATGTACCACCACGTTTTCTGGCCTATATGTAACGTTGTTGGCTTTGCTTGGTCTTTTTTGCTCTGCCTCTCCCTTCTTGCAACGTCTTGTCAGCTCCCAGCTAATCCCCCCGCCTCTAACAATAAGTGTCAAGCCCGCGGACAAGTCAAAGCACCCGCGATCCTACACCAATCTCAACACTCAAGATCAATCAAGTGTCTGATTTAAGCTGAATGCCCGCTTAGTCGGCGCCTACTTCACCAAGACAAATCCCGCGGGTCGCCTGGGTGGATTATACATCGGGCCTCAACCTCGCTCAAAGTCAAGCCTCCATATCTACACATCAAAGAGATAGTATAGCAAGGTCTAGGAAGAGCTCGACTTTGGGGGTGTACAAGAGTTGCCACAAAGCAACGCCAGCCTGATCACTGGGCACGCCATAGGACTCGGCCCGGTGGGGCCTTCTGGGCCACTCTCCTGTCCCAGAACACGGACAAGCCATGGCACAAAACCTATCTCAAGAGCCTGTGGAACCGGGAAATGAGGACGGTGGCGTACCGTTACCGAGTCAGTCTGCAGGCCTTGTGTCCATAGAAAACATCGACCTTGCTTGGCAAAATCATCTAATGGCCACCGTCGAGGCCGAATTTCAACAAATTATCCAAGAAGCAGTTGAGGAAGAGCAAACGAGCAGTATGCCTACATTTGAGACGGAGGGGATGGAGGTTTGGCAAGATCAGGAAGAAGGACACATCCAGAATTCTATGGTCCCCTCACATTCTCACCCGACGGTGCCTGAATCGCTTCAGCCTTCCATACAATTTCCAGACCATGACTCAATGCATTCGGCTCATCTTCCTTTCTCTGAAGAACAAGCTGGGCAAGAGGCGATGGGATGGGCATCTGACCATTTCATCCACAGTGCGACGGTGGGCGAGACTGCGGCTGCACCATTGACTTGGGCCTCACCAGAAGATCCTCTACCGTTACATCCTTTACAACCAATAATGAGTAATCTATCCGGCGCAGGAGATGCGACAGCTATTTTCAACCCACAGCAACAGCTTGAGGATGAACCACCACCGATGCCAGTAGGAGACGTGAACTCAGGAGAAACATTACCCACTGGCCAATACCTGTTCACGGACCCCCCACCACCCCCTCCACCGCCAGCACTGCCGGAGCTGGGCGACGAGTCTCTTGAATCCGCTGTTCTCCCAGATCCTCACTGTGGACTGATGCCCTCGATACAAGATACATTTGCTTTTTGGCGGAACATGTGGTCAACACAAGCGCGAGCATATCCCTACATCAGCAGATTAGCTGAGGAGCATATTCCGAGGCAGCGACCAAATCATATAACGCCAGATAAGATGGCGAAGGAAGGTCACGACATGCAAGGAATACACTGGAATTGGTACAACACCACCAAAGAGACTGCTCGCGGGGTGCGGCGGATGGTATACAAGAACTACGCAAATGAAGACGCGGAACATCTTCAATCGGAAGACCACTGGGGCAGTCCAGCCTATGGAATCGACTTCTCCTCCCCGACAGCACCCAAGATCGCTGACACCGAACGCTTCTTCAATTTCCGCTCCACCAATACTAAAATCATTCCCAGATGGTGGCACTACCAGCTCCGGCACAACATCTTCGCCGCCTCCCAAAATGCCATCTACTACCACGTCCGCCCCTTCAGCATGGCAACCATGGACACTTTAGCCTCTTCACGAAGATGGAGTGTGAACTGCTACAACCCGCAATCATGCACCACAACCCCTGTAATGACCCCCGCTTCCCTTGAGGGAGAAGCAGGACAAAGACTCGACGCCATCTCCACTCTAACCGCAGACTGCGGCGTCCTAGTCGTCGGCACCGTCCCCGGCATGTACGGCCTCCGCTCCCTCTCCCTCGCCTACAACGCCCCCTCTTCAACAGGGCAAATCGTGCCCCCCTCGGCCCAGGCGCTGGAAGTCACTGAAAACTCCATTAACCACGTATACACGACTTTCAAACGCTCTTCCTCATCCTCCTTTAACGATAACTCCGTCCCAGGATCCGACGTCCTTGCCATCTTCTCCGCCAACGACTGCACCCTCCGCACCCTCGACTGCGGTACCAACACCTTCCTCGGTGGTTCAGGGTACCAGACCTTCGATTCCGCCATCAACTGCGCCTGCTCCTCCCCCGACGCCCGCCTTCGTCTCACCGTTTCCGACGCCAACTCCCCCGTCATCACGTCCACCGATACGGGAGAAATCCTTCATTCACTCCCTGGCCATAACGATCACGGCTTCGCGTGTGCGTGGGCCCCTGATCACGTCACCCTTGCCACAGCGCACCAGGACGGGCTCGTGCAGATCTTCGACGCGCGGTATCTGGATAAGGCGGTCCATCGCATCCCCGCAGAGCAATCTTGCGTCAGAACGCTGCAGTTTTCCCCCTTAGGTGGTGGAAGGCCAATACTTGTGGCTGCTGAGCCGGCGGATTTCGTGCATGTCATTGACGCCAAGACTTTCGATCGTAAGCAGAGTATTGAGTTCTTTGGGGATGTGAGCGGTGCGTCGATGAGTGCGGACGGACAGTCGTTGTTCATCGGCTGCTCTGATAAAGGGTTTGGAGGGCTGTTGGAGTTCGAGAGGGATCAGGGATGGCAAGCGGGTGGGCGGGCAGGGTTCAGACCGCGGCTGCTAGAAGGAGATGGGGATTGTGACGATGAGGAGGGGGAGGAGAGTGTAGGAAGGCTGAGGAAACAAGATTTCAGTGCCATCTTTCCTGGCAGGGAAGATCTGTGGCGGGAACGTCGCCGGCTGGAAATCGCCGCTGAGGGGGATTGGATGGCGCAGGAGTTGTTGGAGAGGGATCAGAGAGTTGGGGCTGGGATGGTAGGGCTCACGAGGGGGATGGGGACGGGAAGGGGGGTGGTGAAGGGAAGAGAGCTTTGGGCTTGATTCTAGGGAAGGGGTGTTTGGGAGAAAGGGAGAAGCAAAGTGACGCGTTTATGAGACATGAGAGCTTGGGATATCACGGTTCACGAAAACACTCATACCTATACCCCACAAATCTTGGTGTACAGGTGTACAGGATGCCATTTTTTGCAAGATTATCGATATGTCCAGGGTTTGGGTTTTGGGAAAATGTTAAGTCTCAGCATGCATGGTTTTTCGGGCCCTCTTTTGTTCTATCGAAGGAAAGGAGGATTTTGCTCTCTCACATACAATGGAATGTATTTAGCGGGGCAACGGTTTTGGGATAGTAGTGAGTTGAGGTCAGGAAGTTCAAAGCATCATTATTATGGTCATGACAATGTCATTATTATCTCCCACCCACTCCCTGGCGCTTCCTGACTACCGACCAACCGACCAACCACTCGTCCAATCTACCTCCCTCCCCCCCCCCTTCTTCTGGATCCTTGCATCTTTGCATGGTATCACGCCACCCCCATATGCCTAATCCCATTCCAGCAGTGAAAAAGCCCGCCCGCTCGCTCGGTGTAGAAATATAAGTGGAAGTTTGGAGGGCGGGAAAGGGGCGGGAGAGGGGCAGCGATAGCGAACGATCAAGGTGAACGGGAAGAATAGGTACGGTGGCAGTGGAATTTGTTGAAATCAAATTTTTATCTCGATTAGACTTGGCTTCTTTGGGTCGGGTATTATGTAGTATGTATACAACCATAACAACATCGCCTCTCCACTCCACTCCAAAGCCTCGTCGCTCCTTTCACAAATACTCTTTACACTCATGAGGACTCTGGCTCTTCCCCAACTCCTCCTTTTACCGGTCGCAACTCCTCCATGGTAGGTTATATTGACTGACGTACGTTTCACACCTCATCTCTCACGCCCTCTCTCCCTTCTTCATTCACTTCATCCTCCCTCCCAAATAAATGCCCCGCACCCCACGCACTCTCCACCCCTAGCTCCCCCTCCTCTTTCCATACGTCGTCGCCCCACCCCAGAAACACTGACCTCGCCCCCGCCAGCTCCTTGATCCCCTCAATTGCATCCATCTGCTCGACCCGCCCTGGCACCGCCAAACCATTCGCTTTGCCACTCCGTGGCCACCCTGTCTCCAGATTCACGCCCCGAATGCCCCGCCTTACGTGTTCTTCGCAGAGGTTGTCGAGCTCGTCGAGTGCGGTGGAGACGTACGTCCCTGCGAGCGACGGCGGAACGGAGGCATGGAAGAAGGGGTGAATGTTGGAGGCTGGGACGTCGAGGACGGGGCAGAGCGTAGCGGCGTGTTTTTGGAGGGTTGCGAGCGCGTCGGTGGTCGTTACCGGGCCTTGATACCCAGCTTCTCGCAGAGTATTCCGGACAGAGATGAGCAGGTCCGCTAGCCGCGCCGGCGACATGATGTGAGAAGTCAGCAGCTCCTCGCCCAGCACGACCAGCTCGATCAACTCCCAATTATGGGGGTCTTCTTCGGCCCAAGAGACAAGTTCGCGGATCTGCTGCGCTAAGAGCTCGAGGTCGCCGCTCTCGTCTACGTGGATGCCCTGGATTAGACGGAGATTGTGTAGGCGCGCGGCCGAACCGACTTTTTGGAGGGCGAAGCAGTCGGTGCTGTGGAGGCGGATGGAACGGAAGCCTTTCCGGGCTATGGAGGCAATGTCGGAGCGGATGGAGAGGGCGGGCGCGCAGAGGGAATCTGGCGTGTACGGGAAGTAGACGATACCCCAGTGGGTACCTGTGGTGCCGAGGTGGAAGGATGGGGATGTATTGGGGGAGGAGGGTGTGGTGGGGTGGGAGGGGCCTGTGGGAGGGGAGTCATGGGAGGTGTGAGGAGGGCTTGTGGATGGCGATTGATGATTATGATCGCTGGCGATAGAGATTGGGTCAAGAGGGTATTGGTTCGGAGGTTGGTATATTAATTGGCCTGGATATGGCTCTTTCGCTTGGTGCTGTCCCGACTGGATGGTTGCGTAGCCAAGTCGTAGTAAAGCGATAGCTGTGGTGAAGATGAGGACCTTCTTCATGATGGATATTATGGTATTAAGCATTAATTTGATGTAGTCGTATGTTTATAGTAGAAGGGCGTTCAAATGTCGTTATTGTCGCATTCTCATGGCGCTCTTTGTCTCATACACGCCGCAAGGGCAGGCGTTTGAGGAATGAATGACGATGAAGAAGGAGCGAGGACAATTGGCCGGTGGATGTCAAAAGAGCGTCGCGCCATGTCAGGCGTAGTCAATGGCGAGAGAAGGAAGTCGCTATGAGCCCAGCCGTCTGTAGGATTTTTCGATTTCTCGGTCGCATTTTCATTTTGGCAGCCGTTGAGGTGACGCGGGGGGCCAAAGTCTAGAAAATTAGGACCTTGTGATTCGCCGAATGCGGAAGGTGTGGGAAGCTGGGCGACCCCAGACGAGGCACCGTCCACATGGCTGCTGCAGCGGGTCTTGGACTATCGCAGGCAGTCCATGCAGTAATTGGTGAGATCTCTGCACTTTCGACGGCACAGTCAATGGTGTGTTGAGGAAGCGAGACATCCTGCTGCTTGATGGAGTAGTTCGCAAGCCAAGTCCAAAGAGGTCAAGCGGGGGCTGACTCCAGCCCTAAATCTGGCGGAAATCTGGATCAGGTACGCCCGAGGGCCAACCTTCAGGAGAAAATTCTATCGTCGCCCCTGCATGTAGGTCTATGGTTCAAATAGTGAAGCCAACCATGCGATATTGTTTGGATTGGAATGATGCAGGGAATTGGGCCAGTCACGGTGGAGAAGTTCAGCTTGTTTAGTCCGCCCCCGAAAGTTCGAAAACTGGGAACTGGGGATAGAGAAAGATTGAGCCTCGAAATCGCCCTCGATTGCTTACTCCATCTATGTGCGTGATCTGTACCAAGGTGAAGATTTCTGAATGCATGTGCTATGCGGGAAGATATCCCGGCCAAGTGACGCTTCTAGAACTACTGAGAGACTCCACCAGGTAGAAATTCCTCAAAAGCCTCAGTCACCACCCTCCGGCAAGTTCATGTCCTCCTTGCAAGGCACAGCGCAACTGCGATTTATTAGCCCCCGTCTTCTTCAATCACAATAGGTGAACTCACTGATAGTCATCATACCCCTCCTTGGTTGACAAAACGCCCGTCCCCTCTCGCCCGTTATTGCAGAGATACTTCTTCCCACTTCCCTCCGTGTGCCCTGGATCGCCACTTTCAGCCACATCCAGCTCGAGCGCGACACTCGTTCCGTTCGCGAACACGCGATGGAATGTCAGGAATGGTCGGCAGACCCAACCCGCGGTGCCGTCATCGGTGCAGTCTTTGTGCCCATGGCCGCGCCATTCTATCCCCCAGTCACCGAGGATACTGTGAGCAGCGTATCAGCGCCAGCACATGATTCAGGGGAAAAAGGTAATGGTATGGAGGAAATTTTCGGGGCGAAGACACTTACTCATCATTGCTGTTGCCCAGGCCATTGCTGCCAGCAGGACACTCCTCATCCTCGAGGACCTTACCGCCGCCAGTGTTGCCTTCTGCCCCATACCCGCCGTCTTGGCCTTTGGGCCAGGCTTTCATCCAGCAGCGCTGTCAGGTGGGGTCTTGTTAGTGGTTGAAAGCAGATTGGCAGCAGGTAAAGGCAATGTATCGAAATACTTACACCCCAGTCCCCAAATTTCGTGTTCTTACTAGATGTGATCTCTACGCGGCACGTCTCTTTGCTTTTGTAGGGTTCGTCGCTCGCCATTGCACCGAACATGTCGTCTGCGACGGCGCCAGCGAAAGCACCGCCCTCGATGAGGGCGGGGAGTACATCGACGGTTAGTGCGACGACTAAGGGGATGATTCGCGGCTCTAGAGCTGATTCTGATAAATCAATGTTTGCTGGGGTGGGGCTGGCGAAGGTTTTGGTGCCGGCGAGAAGGGCGAGGAAGAGGAGGCGATCATTGGAGATATACATGGTCGTTGAAAAGGATTTGGGTTTTATTAGTTGGATGACTGGGGGCTTTTGAATGATTGATGGGACAAACAGGTGGTAGCTGGATGGTTTGCGAGGGTTGGATTTCGAGGTAGTGGAATTCCTCTTCCTTTTTAAAACAAGCAGTTAAGGAGCAGTATATAATAAGGAGCAGTGCATAATGAGACATGGTATCTGGTATGTTTTGACGTACTGAGCCACCACAACAGAGCACAAAACAACCTGAATCATCCTTTTTGACCCAAATGGCGCTGTGGCACAGCGTGCGATAAAGGCGGGTCCTGTAGACAATGTGCGCTTGATGGATGAAGTTGTAATTTATTGCTAAAATGTCTTTCGTTGCACCTGTCATCCATCATCTAGCTTAGCTGTCTGGGGTCAGCAGGCGGTCTTCAGGCTATGGTGTCTCGGTCTTCTAACGGGCTGTACATGTTTCAACCGCACCGCCAACCTTAAGCGAGAAGGATTCTATAGTTAATTTAGTACTTTCAATATGGCCGTAAGTGTTCTCAATCATGATTTCCCCTTTGATTAAGCAGAGTCTAACACAGCCCGGTGTGACGCAATTTGTTTACACACGTAGATGAAGAGATTGAAATTGTGCTTCACCTAGAAGAATGGTATTCATCAGGCGCAAGCAAGCGAGGCGGCGTGATGTCTGTCCCAATATCCGAAACACGACTGGGCTACCCTTTGCCATCGGTAGACTCAGGATTTTCATAGTCTGAAATATTCGGATGCAACTATCGCCAGGACACATATTTTTTGAATTCACATTTGAGTCTTGCTGAAATCAGGCCTGGACACGGATTGCGGAACATATAATCATACCTTAATCTCTTTCCATGCTGCTTCACAGGCACAAGAAGACAGAGATAATGAGCTGGACTGAAAGAGAGGTGTATGGGTGTATGATTGCAGTTGATCGATGCAAATTCCGTTTGCTCGCTAAGGCTGTTAAGTTTACGCTAACCTGCTTTCGGAAGAAGGTTGAAATTTACTCCTAGGTTTCCTTGGTTTTGTATTGAAGTACTGCTATGACTTTTGGATCTCTTCTTCAACGATTGCGCCAGAGATGAGCCTCGCACGCTCGTTGCAAAGATGCAAGATGCTGTTGGTCGTTTGACTGTGCCAGCTGCTGTTGCTTTGATTGCATTCTTATCGTACGGCTCGCAGCTTCTTTTCTTCTATATTGAGCCCAGGCCGCTGAACTCGTCACAATCTTATATCTTGAATCTCTTGGTGTGTTGTATCTGGGTCTCATACTATCGAGCTTGTACGGTCGATCCGGGTCATGTGGATCAACTATCAATACAAGGCATTGGAGCCTCAAGCGATAATGCTGATTTGGCGCGAAGTTGGTGTCGAAAGTGCGAGAGATGGAAGCCGCCAAGAGCCCATCATTGCAAAACCTGCTCTAGGTCTCTGTGATACCACTCCACTGGTCAATTGAGCTTACTGTCCACTCCAGGTGCATCCCAAAAATGGATCATCATTGCCCATGGACTATCAATTGCGTATCTCATCGAACATTTCCTCACTTTTTCCGCTTCTTGTTCTACTCTGTGATTGCCATGGTTCAAGTTGGTTACTTCTTGTTCTTGCGTGGCGCTTTCATATGGGAAGGGCGATACCGAGCCAGTGTATTTACTTTGACCTGACTTTCGACCAACCAGGCTAACAACGCATGGTAGTATCTTGGGCCAAGCACAATGCAAATCGCCTCTTTATTCATTTTATTCATAGCAAACTCGGTGACGCTATTTGGCGTGGGTATCTTACTTATTAGGAATATCTGGTCTATCGGTGCCAATGTAACGACGATTGAGGGCTGGGAAATTGAACGACACGAGACGCTAGTCTCCCGAGCCAAGAAGCAAGGCGGTCTCATCTACGGCCCAAATGGTAAACAAATCAGATTAAGTCAACAAGAATTTCCGTACGATATTGGTATCATGAAGAATGTGGCACAAAGTATGGGTCGGAATCCATTATTCTGGTTATTTCCGCTCGGGCCCACCCCATCCAATGAATCCGGGCTGTCGTTTGAGACCAATGGCTTTGACGGTATGAATGTGGCAAATTGAACATTGTATGACGTCTGACTGCTGCAGATCGTCCTTGGCCACCGCCAGACCCAGACAGGATATCAAAACGCGTTGTTCTTCCATCTTCAGAGGCTTTCACACGCGACGAGAACGAACATAATGCAGAGCAGCGAGTAACTGCATTCCGCAAAAGGCAACAGGCGGATTCCAGACGCTTGGAGAATGGCGCCAACGTGAGCAAGCGAGCTACAGATACACGCAAAGGATCCACATGGAAGGACTCCAATGGAGAACGACTTGATGATTTTGGCGTTGACGAAGCCTCAGACTTTGACGAGGACGATATACCCCTCCGCGAGCTCCTCCGACGACGCACAGGCCACGCGAGTTCGCCACCTTGAAGAATCGGCCTCCGCTAAATGACAATGTAGCCTGGCCTCACTCAACCGATTGGCTGCTATATCCGAAAGACTCGCGAGTCAGCAGGCCAGGCAACCAAAGGCGGAGGGATGCGGCGGCAAGCATCTCGATCTCCTTAGTTGGACCCCCTTCAACCTAGCCTACCGGGACAGCCCCATGGGGGCTTTCCGATCCCATGCCTGGGTCGTGCTTGATGGTCCACGAATGCCACGCGACCTGCAAGCTTATGCAGGTCATTCTGATGAAGCTATTCGTCGCTTCGGATCGTGAATAGAAACCGTGTAGCTGCAGGGGCACGTGACTTTTATGGGGACGACGTCTCATACACTGCCCTGGATTTTTGGGGCAATGGTAAGAGCGTTATTGCTCGCTCGGAGCCCACAAGGTGTCACTACTCATCCCTTACAGATCTCCACATCGACGTTGTGATAACGTAATCGCTCCGACTCTTCAAGGCTCCAATCGAGATTTGCCACATACAAAATCATCACCGATGGATACTTTGGTCCAAGCGGACCGAACATAGGTACCGGATTCAGGTACTTTGCTTAAGGAGCATTTCGTTTTGCAGCCGCATACTGACTGAGGACACTGGTTGGACACATGTGAGGCAGCTTGCCAAATGCCCTTCAATCTACCGTCCTCGTGACTGTCTTGGTTTTTGGCTCGGACCCCGAGGCTCTGCCAATGATGGGAGTCGTAAGAGTAAAGATCTTCGCCGAGTTGGACGTGGTTTGGGGAACTCGCCGAGCAGCAACAATAGTGGCGTTTAGTGCAGCCCCCACTGGTTAACCCAGCGGTCGTCCCCGCACCAACCCCCACGGACATTCAAAGTCAAGCACAGCCCAAGCGATCGTCCGCGTCCCCACGGTCCCACGTCCCTCACGGACCCTTTTTCCTGCTAATGTTGATTCCTCCAGATCCTTGGGCTCGAAAATCTGCAGCCACGCTCAAGGAAGTTGATTGCCGGTTTAAGCGTTGCTTGGATCCAGGAACGAGAGGACCCTGAAGTTTGCCACTCTATAAATCGCACTGCGAGTTGTTGGACGCGTTCTTCTGAAGCGGATGGCTTGGGACGGCGGGCATGTGGGCTTCTGACAATTGATAATGGTAATTGGCGGAAATCTCTCCGACCATTAGAGTTCCAGCTTCGCATGGCACATTCAGGTCAAGCTTCGCCGGGCTTGATTTCTGGTTGGCTCAACTCTTTGGGTCCCAGGACCAGGAGCTCGTGATGGAGGCGAGCCTCATAATTCCCGAGGAGCATGCGTCTCCGCATGACCCAACGCCCAGGATTGCCAGACCGTGCACATGCAGCTTGCGATGCAGTGCGGCCTGTGACTATGCAACGTCCTTCAACATTCGCACTTTCAACATGCTATTGTCACGTTGTAATACTGCTGCCATCTGGGTTATGTCACCATTCGGTCTAACGCCCGTTGCTGACGTCGGCTCCTGAAGGCGTCAAATATAACCCTATGAGGAACCGCGTGACCCCCACATCCGAGGACTGTATGTGTGCTCGGGCCTCCTTTAATGATCATCTAGATTGCTCGGAGCGATTACCTAAATGTGGAGTAGAGGTTATTCCCTCCCTACCGAAGTACTGATAGTCGTGATGCTTTTAAACACGCCGGGACCCAGGCTGCCTTTCCGTTATCTCTATAAAGCCAGCGTGCTCCGTCTAAACTCTGAGGCAATTCGTCAAGACTCTAATTCAACATCATGTCTCCTCACAAGACCGCATCTCCATTGACGAGCACCTTCCCTTCCGCTTTGGCTCATCACTCTCACTCTTCCAATCCAGCGAGCCCCGCGACCACGAATGAATCCATCTACTCGCAAACCCAATTCAGCTCTTCCGAAACCACATCTCTCTCCTCTATTGAGGATGCTCCTCCCACTATCAGAGCGCTGAGGCCTGGTATCTACGTGCCTACCGTGACATTCTTTCGAGCAGATAACGAAGACCTTGATCTGCCCACAATCGCAAAACATGCAGTCAGACTTGCACGGGCTGGTGTTGCGGGCATCACAACGCAAGGTTCCAACGGCGAGGCTGTGCATCTATCTCACCAAGAGAGGAAGCAAGTGACACAGACGACCCGCCAGGCGTTGAACGATGGAGGTTTTCACAATGTGCCGATTATTGTCGGGTGTGGAGCACAGTCAACTCGTGAAACCATCGAGCTCTGCAACGAAGCATTGACAAGCGGAGGAGACTATGCACTAGTCCTCCCGCCCTCCTACTTCAAGGCAATGCTCAATCAGGATTCGCTGCTTGACTTTTTCCGAGATGTGGCCGACGCGTCCCAAGTGCCCATTCTTATCTACAACTATCCGGCTGCTTCGGGCGGAATTGATTTCACATCAGACACTATCAGCATCCTAGCTAAGCATCCTAATATTGTCGGCTGCAAACTTACGTGTGGTAATACGGGGAAGCTGGCTCGCATTGCAGCGGCGACAGCAGCAGCTACGCCTACCGATCCAGGATCTGGCTTCATGTGCATGGGAGGCTCCACAGACTTCACACTTCAGACTCTAGCCGTTGGTGGCTCGGGTATTATTGGTGGAATGGCCAACATTGCACCCAAAGCGACCGTGAAGATTGTTGAATTATGGGCGAAAGGAAATCTAGCGGAGGCGCAAAAATTGCAAGCTGTGGTCGCTCGAGGCGACTGGGCAGCGATCTCCGGAGGCATTGTGGGAACCAAAAGCGCGTTGCAGACGTATTTCGGCTACGGTGGCTTTGGACGCAAACCACTCCCCAAGCCATCCACCAAAGAGGACTCAGCCTTTGCGAGCAGCTTCAAGGAGTTGGTGGATCTTGAAAAGACTTTCGACTGATAATTATGTTTGGGAGGCTATTGTGTTACTACTGCTTGCGGTTCAGATTTTGCGGAGCGTGTTCTCGACAATGTACGGTGTATGGAGTGCGCAAATGGAAAAGCAAAGGAGGCGCTGAAGGCTGGAAGACGGGCGTCTGGCACTTGGCCCAAAAGTTCCTAGCAAGTAGCTAGCGTACAAGAGAAGTAGTAGACAATAAAGCTCAACTAATCGATTCAATAACTACAACCCAGTATGAAAAGACTTCAATACTTTGCTTCCTCCTCATTCAAGTATAATTCTAAGCGAAGTATTCAAAAATGAGCTCTCATTGGTGAGTGTGACAACGCTAAAGTAGATTACGTATTACGTACCTCGGCGCTATCCCTATCGTGAGCATGAGACATCTTTTCAACTTCAAATCATATCCCACTATTCGTGCTATTTCGAGCATTTTCAATTAGTCGCCTCCTTCTTGGTCTTTCGTTCAGCTGTCCGTCAGGTCAAACTCTCTCCTGAATACGCCCAAGTGTCCAATGAAATCGAATTTGATCTTATATCGCACACTTACACCGCAATGAAATACCCATGCTACAACGGCCTCATCATTCCAATGGCTTGATAGCTCACGCAACGTCGAACCAACCCAAGCGGCGCCTCTCAGACGACATTCCCTCCTTTCTCGGAACATATGTCCCTACTTTCACTGACCATGACCGGCGGCGCGCCACATCCTCTTCAAGGCCTGCAGAGACCGAATGGGATTGTTTTTGGGCCCAGTTCAAAAGACATACCTACAACAGCATCTGCTACATCGCTAGCTGCACGATTGGTCTACTCTACTTCACGATGACAAGTCTCAAGGACTTATTCTCCCATGCCCGCAATTGGCGACTCAGAGATCTCCTCTCCCTCCGCCTTCTTCTCATAATCCTCTGGCTACCCCTGCTTCGCTGGGGCGAGCTTACCACTTTCTCCTCATCTGTAGTACGATGCGATTGGGGGACATGGGAGAAATGGCCTTCGGGTGCCGCGCCTCACCGAGTTGTTCTGGTTGCAGATCCGCAACTTGTGGATCCTCATACCTATCCGGGTCGTCCCTGGCCACTCTCCTCTCTGACTG
This sequence comes from Bacidia gigantensis, assembly GCF_019456465.1. Lineage (NCBI taxonomy): Eukaryota > Fungi > Ascomycota > Lecanoromycetes > Lecanorales > Ramalinaceae > Bacidia > Bacidia gigantensis. The sequence goes on along the minus strand of NW_025408608.1, from coordinate 1,812,319 downwards.
TCAAATACACCGACTTGTATCTACGAAAAGGGTTTGGACTTATAATGGAGCAGCTCCAACCAGATAGCGTGTTCTTCCTCGGGGATTTGTTCGACGGTGGGCGGGAATGGAGCCCACCAGATTTGGAAAGGGATCCCAGAATCGAAAGGAGGTGGAGAAAATACGGTCAGAAATTATGGATGCGGGAGTATAGGAGATTTGGAGAACTCTTTACGGATCAGTTCTTTGCTAGCAGACAGGCTGTGCAAACACAGGGGAGGTTTGTGGCCAGCCTGCCGGGCAATCACGATTTAGGCCTCGGAAAAGGCATTAGGATTCCCGTTAGAGAGCGATTCTATGCCTACTTTGGCGAGGGAAATAGAATCGATATCGTCGGCAATTACAGCTTTATCGGCATCGACTCTGTTTCTCTGAGCGCAAAAGGCCAGCCAGACCCAGCTACTGGCGTCACAGCGGACACCGAGTCTGGAAATACGATTTGGGAATCTACTGAGCAATTCCTTCGCGAAGCCTCCTCAATCAAATCCCAAGCGGTAGCCAGGTACTTGCGCACCCAAAACGGCGGGCCTGAGAACGACCCCTTAGACACAGCTGTTTACGGCCTGGAAGATCCTCGAGCAAGGGATATCAGACCCGCAACCCATGTCGACGCAGACGTCCCCTCCATTCTTCTCACACACATCCCCCTCTACAGATCCGCCGGCACCCCCTGTGGTCCCCTACGCGAGCGTCACCCCCCTTCAAAACTCCTCACCGGCGCCGCCGAAGAGAAAGACGACGCGAACGCCCTCCTCCTCCAAACTGGCAACCAATACCAGAACGTCCTCACTGCCCCCGTCTCCGACGAAATCATCGACCTCGTCCCGGACATCGTCCACGTCTTCTCAGGCGACGACCACGACTACTGCGACGTCCTGCACCGGCAATATACCTCCCGTGGCGGCGGCATCCGCGAAATCACAGTCAAGTCGATCTCGTGGGCGATGGGGATCCGCAAGCCGGGCTTTCTGATGCTGAGTTTGTGGAACCCGCTCGATGCCGAGGGCAAGGCTATCACTACCGAGACGGTGAGTCCGAGGAAACCGACGCTGCAGACACACCTGTGTTTGCTGCCTGATCAGCTGGGCATTTTCGTCAAATATGCATGGATGTTCGCGATTACGGTTGTGGCGCTGCTTGTGAGGTCCGTCAGGGCTGTGAAGGCGCGGCCGGTGATTAAGGGAACTGCTGGCTTGGGATTGGGCGGGCTTGGGGTTGGGGGGGCGCTTTGCCATTGATGTTGAGACCGAGGGGAAAGGAGGATCCGCCGCCATCGTCACTGTACGGATTGGATTTCTCGAGTGCGAGCGCGACCAGTAATGGATTGGCGCCTAGGGCGGTGGGTGGGAAGTCGAGAACTGCGAGTCCGGCAAAGGGTGGGGGGTATGGGTATGTACCTGGTGACGAGGATGCGGAGAGAGGGAGGGACAAGGGCAGGGGATGGCAGGATATCGATCTTAATGGCAGCAGTAGTGGGTATGGTCCTCGGGGGGTGAAGGCTGTTATGGAGGAATGGAGACGTAGTGTTTTACTTGTTGGGGTGCCAGTAGCGGCCTGTTATCTGTACTTATTATGGACGAGCTGATGAAGAGAGGGGGAAAGGAGGAGGAAAGACGCGGGGAATGAGATGTATATAGGTATGGGTATACGGGGCTAATGATACATGATTTGAAAGTGAGCAGGCCCATCGCTGTGATTTTTGGATCTGGCCTGCGCCTGCTTTGATTTGGACGTTTCGAGAGTAAACTGATCAAATATTGAACCTACCCATGCTAGAAAGTTACATTCATGGCCTTGACCTCATGATGACCTCTGATGGTGAAAATCAGGAACGAAGCTGTGCGTGCTCAATTGTCTACAGAGGTCAAAATTTGTGTTCTCATTCATTCTATCCCCCTATTTAGGTTCCTCCTCACCCCCAGGAAAAATATATCTGGTCATTTCAATCATGAATCGAAAATTTCGTTGAGTTATAATCTAAGGAAACCCTAATTGGTCTGCACGATGAAATACTGTCGTGTATCATTGGCATCGCCCGGTATGTATAACCGGCAGAGTGCTGACACTGTCAAGCCCGGCCTTTTCCGTCTTGCTTTGGTGATCAGAGAGTTCGCATGTCAGCACAGTGATCCACCCCGCCAGAAATGAGTCGTTGCCACCATTTGCGATAATGACGATGGTCATTACTAGCCCTCTATGTCTCAACAATAATCCCTTGCTTCTTTACCACCTCTCCCTCTTCACGGTCGATCTCCGCCAGCGCCATGTACCTCACATACCCACCCCTCACCTTACACCTAACCACCCGGCACCCCGTCCTCACCCGTCCCGCCCACTCCTCCCTCGCCTCCCCCATCGCCACAACACCCCCACGCATCTCTTTCTTCCATGCCCTGAGTCCCCCCAGCTTCCACAACGCCAACCACATCGCCCCACTGATACAAAACCACACATCTCTCGAATACAATCTCGGCGCCGAATGCCTATCGATGATCCCCTTCCCTGCCCTACCTGCTCCACCCATCCAAGCTTTCACAACATATCGCGCACCCACCTCCCCAAACCCCACAACCTGCCCCGCCAGCATACTAAGCAAATACGTGGCCTGCAAGAACCGGTAATTCTCGAAGCAGGGCTCGTGGCAGAAGGGCGTGAAGACGTTGAAACCGTAGGGGTAAGGGGTTACGCAGCTGATTACGAGGATTAGGATGCTGATTTGCGTTGTGTTGATGATGTAAGAGAGGGTGGAGGGGGAGAGGAGAGTCGGGTTGACGTGGTGGGTGGAGCGGGCGAGTTGGTCGATGGTGAGGGTGAAGAGGAGGAGGAGGAGGGTTAGGAGGAAGAAGTGTTTGCTTCGGAGGGCTTGAGGGGTTTTTGGGGTGAGGGGGTTGAGGGGTGGGGAGAGTGGGCCGGAGGGAGGAGGGGACATTGTGGTGGGCTTTTCGCTGATGGTCAGGTTGTCCATTGTGGTGGTCTCCATTTGGTGTAGAAGTTGACCTTCTGTAGGGAATTGAGGAAATGGAAGAGAAAGTGGGGTGGTTCACTGGCGAGGCTGAAGTTCCCAGTTTTGCTCACCGATTATCGAGCCCTGAGTATTGAGTTTTCTGCCATCGTTGGTCGCCGTAAAGAGGGTATCGATTAAGGTTTTGGTAGGAGCTGGTGCGGCACCTACGTCAATTCTAGACCCTCTAATGCTCCGGACAGTAGCTAATGAGCATCCAGTGTATCAAGAGACCGCTATATCGGACGACAATACCGTTACACTGAAGCAGTCAGCGTGTTGACCATAGTATTCACTTCATAGCTAGGTCTTCGACGAGGCAGGCCTATGAAAACCGCGCTACTCCAGACGAGAAACTAGCGGATTGGTCATCAAGTCGTCCATTCCAATGGGCCTTCATATCGATACAAATCCCTTTGAGGAAACGCTGATGTCTCGGACGCGCTGAGAATTTCAAGAGCGATTGACAGAGTGCGATGTCTAGTCATAACCCAAACGAATTGCTACGGACTACTTCAAACGAACGTGCAGAATTATCATCCTTCCCGACTCTCAAGCAATCCCTCTCTGCTTCCACATTCCATCACAATGGCGGTGTCGGTCGCCAGAAAAGCCCTGCGAAGAGTCGCAGTAAATCGCCAGCCTCATATCTGCGCCGTGAAGCCGCAAGGGATGACCATCCCCTGCGGAAGACCTCCAGCGGAACCCTTTCTCCCTTGAATATCGACATTCCTAAGATACCACGAGCGACAGAGGCCGCTTTTGCCGCCATTAAATATCTGCCGACGCCTCTGCTAGTCTTATCTAGCTTGAAGACTGTGATACTCGCAAATGAGGCAATGGGTCGTTTGATGGGGCTGGAGGGTGGGCATGGTGGGTCAGATGAAGAGGATAGCACCACCGACGACGAGAAACCGAATGTACAGATGCTTCGAGGGCAGTCGTTGTCACAGCTCGGCATTGATATGGTGCAAGACGGACACCAGGTGTGGGTTAGCTGGGAAAAGTTCTTAGACAGCCTAACGGAGGACGTCGGGCACAAAGATCAATCCCAAATCGATGAGAATGAGCGTCCTGCCACTTCAGATACTAGCAAAAGTGCTTCTACGGTACCTTCAAAACCTACAAACTCGACGCAGGCAAAGAGGCATTACAAGAAGGGTCCGTCAAAAACGAGGAGTCGAGAAGTAGCTCATGACATTATCGTCAACGTTTCTATGTCTTCTCAAAATCACGAGGCAGGCAATAACTCAACCGCAAGAAGCAACAAATCTTCAAATTCTGATCACCAGGTCTGCGCCCGAATGACCGTCTCCATCTGGACTCTCGACAATCAAATCTACTTCACCCTGACCTTTACATATGCCTCGGGTGCAAGCTTTACCGCTAGAAAACTTGGGCATTCACGAACTCCCTCAAGAGCTGCAACCCTTTCGCCCTCTACACGATCAAATCCTTCCTCTCCCGGCAGTCCCAGTGTCTGCTCGAAATGTGGCATGGTGCCGGCCACTCCGCCTGCGACTGCAACATCACCCCATGGACAGCCATCGCCAATCGCTCCATTTCCTCCGATGGGTCCTCCAAGTAAAGCTGATCTATCGGCCGCACCAGCTATATTGCACAAATTGTCCCGCATGAAAGACGCCATAATCAACTCAATGGATATTCCTCTCATTGCAATGTGGAGGGATGAAAGTATATCGATTCCTAACAAGGCTGCCTACAAATTGATGTATCAGAAGTGTGATCCAACGAGTGAAGACGCCTATGATACAATCTCACGCTTCAAGATGTTTGACGCCGACTTCGAGAAAGAGTTGGAGCCGGATGATTTCCCAATCGTTAAGCTCTGTCGTACGCAAAAACCTTTTAATAGCTGGAAGATAGGAACACTAAAGGATGACGGAGAGCGAAGCACATATGAAGTCAGTGGGGAGGGGATTTACGACGAGAAGACAGGAGAATTCCTCGGGGGCATTATCGCTTTCAAGGACGTGACGAAATATGACGAGATCATCAAAACTCAGAACGAAGAAAATGACAAGCAGTTCGAGCTGATATGCGACACGATGCCTCAAATGCTTTGGACAACAATTCCGACAGGTGAGCATGATTGGTTTTCTAGGCGATGGTACGATTATACGGGCTTGACTGAAGAGATGTCGCTTGGTGATGGCTGGCAACATCCTTTTCACCCTCAGGATGTGCCCGAGGCACGGAAGCGGTGGGCTCATTCTCTTGCGACTGGAGATGAGTACAGAACGGAATATCGTTGCCAGAGCCGTGCTGGAGAATGGCGTTGGATGCTTGGTCGAGCGATGCCCCTCCGAGATACCAAGAGCGGTACAATCCAGAAATGGTTCGGTTCTTGCACTGACATCCACGACGTAGTAGAAGCACGTAGCGCTGCTAAGGAATTACGTGAGCAACTGCTCTACGTCATCAAACATGCTAAGGTCGCTGTTTGGGCGATTGATGCTCACCGAACCATTACATTCCTTGAGGGTAAGATGTTATGGGAAGCCGAGGGGGAAGAGGCAAAGGCTTCGGAAAGCAAAGGACGTGACATCTATGAGATCTTCAAGGAGAATGAAAAGAGCGACCCGGGGCTTTCTATGTACATGGGAGCGATGGAGAGGATTTTCAGCGGTGACGTCAAGGAGCAAGACGTCGAGCATTATATCCCACAAAGGCAGCGATGGTGCCGGACTCGGTTCATACCCATCACCAAGGACAAGGATACAGGGCGACAGAAAGATAGAGGTACCGTCAAGGGTGTGATCGGCGTCAGCATCGATGTGACCGACATGAAGGATGCTGATATTGCTCTTGAGAAGCAAAACAAAGAGAATATAAGGCTCCTTTCGGCAGAGACCGCAGCAAAAGAGGCATCAAAATTGAAAAGTCAGTTTCTTGCAAACATGTCGCACGAAATCCGCACACCTATCGCTGGTGTCATTGGGATGTCAGACCTGCTTCTCGATACTAAACTGGACAGAGAACAAAGAGAATTCACCGAAAATATACAGAGATCTACAAATGGCCTTCTGACAGTAATCAATGACATCTTGGATTTGTCAAAAGTGGAGTCCGGTAGACTGGACATCGAAGAGGTTCATTTCAGCCTGAGCGTTGTGATAAAGGATGTGTGCAAAATGCTCTCCTTTGCTGCCGAGCGAAAGAATTTAGACTTTAAAAGTGATGTTCAACTTGGACAAGAAAACGATCTTGTTGTGATGGGAGATCCTGGACGAGTCCGGCAAATTATAACTAATCTACTGACTAATAGCATCAAGTTTACATCTGAAGGTTCAGTCAAGCTTTCTGTGAAGAAGAAAGAAGAGAACAGCGAGAGCATATCTGTGGTCTTTTCCGTGGAAGACACTGGGATAGGCATAGAAGAAAGTGTCAGACAGCGTCTGTTCAAGCCTTTCAGCCAAGCTGACTCAAGCACTGCACGGCGATTTGGAGGGACTGGTCTTGGTTTGACCATTTGTAAGAATGTAAGACGCACCGACTTCGACTCGCAATACATCAATACTGACCAAGCTAGTTGGTCGAGCTCATGCGTGGAGAAATCACACTGGATTCTGAACTTGGTCATGGTACGAAAGCAACCTTCTGGATCCCCTTCAACAAGCCACAATTCCCATCAAGAGAGTCTCCGCTTGTTCAGGTCGGCTCAGTCCCAGATCGGCTACATTCGGAAATGTCTATGTCTGGATGCGCATCAGAGATTCGGAGTTCAGATGGCACTCCACCCATGAGCCCTGCACCTGATTCAGCCAGGGTTCCACGCGGTTTCCGAAAGTCTTCCCACTCGAGGACAGGTAGCATGAACTCGCCCTTCTCAAGCGAGGAAGCTCTGCCAGAGATTGATCGCGGGAAGGTACATGTCTTAGTCGTGGAAGACAAGTGAGTCTCTCCGTCTAATTTGCGAGTGAGTGCTGATATGTTACAGCGCCATCAATCAACAAATAGCAACCAAGACCATCAAGAAATTCGGCTTCTCTGTCAATGCAGTATGGAATGGTCAAGAGGCGCTCGATTATCTAGTGGCAGAAGCTTCTCCCACTCATCCGAAGCCGGATATTGTCCTCATGGACGTGCAAATGCCTATCCTTGACGGCTACAGAGCGACGCATTTCATTCGACATCATAGCCCATATACTACTTTCCCAACAATCCGCAACCTTCCCATCGTTGCAATGACCGCCTCAGCAATTCAAGGCGACAGAGAGAAATGTCAAAGAGCCGGAATGGATGACTACCTTGCCAAGCCGGTCAAGGGCAAAGCGCTCGAGAACATGCTACTCAAGTGGGCCATCGAAGGCAAGCGTGAGGGACGGATAAATGCGACTCACGCCCACCATAAGACCGATCACGATAGCAATTGTAATGACAGCTTCTCTACCCCATCATCCCAACCGGGCAGCATCGATAATGTTCCTACGAAGCCCCTCGAGAGGGTGCTGCCCAAATTTACCGACAAGCCACCTCAGACGGAACCATTAAACGACAGCACGCTCCTGGCTTCAGGAACACAAGACGACAGAGACAGACATCAAGTCGAAGCCGAGGAAAAAGCTACCTCCCTCCGAGACGAAAAGCTCCTTGCGGCGTCAGCGTCCCACCCGCATCAATATCCTCTCACCTCTCCTCCCGGCCCAACACCGATTGCAAACCCAGACAACTCCCTGTCCGCACTCACAAAAGAGAACATGAGCCGCCTCGACAAACAGCACCGCGATGACGCTACTTCCTCACGCCAGCACGGTAGCAACCTGAAACTTCCTGCTAATGATGGCGAGGCCGTCGCATCGGGCCGCAGCAGTCTCGATGTTCAAGGCAGAGATAGCAGCGACTTGGAACGCGATAGTACATTGGGCAGTATGCGTGGCCCATCCGCGAGGGATGCGATGAGAGGTTGGTTGTCGAGACATGAGAGTGAGACTACTGTGACGCCTAGCGACAACCAGAGGAACAGAGATGCCAGTGATGGGGATTCGTGAAGTAGTGTCGGACAGTAGGGTGGTACGACTGGTTACGAGCGCACGAGTCTTCCGAGGTGCATGCATGTATCGGCGATGGTTCATGGCCGGGATGGGGTATCATCGCATCAGCGTGGAACTTGAGGAGCATTCGTTCTTTATACGAGCAAGTAGACAGTATTATCAGAGCGCCGGCGTCATAAGATCGACAGTGGGGCCTAGTAGCTGGGGCTGAATAGAGGACGTCAACGTACGAGAAGGAGAGGGTTACAGGACAGGAAAAAGTTCTCCTTGACGTGAGTGAGCGAGGGTTATACGATAAAGTACGAAATATGTATTATAGACAGCATAGCCAGCCTTCGGCGACCATCAATAGCCTACTTGGTTGTATGTCCATATGCGCCTGCTTTTAAGTGCCTCAAGAATCCACATGTCGACCTTTACAGCATCTGCATTTAGAAATCAATTGATCATACACGATTCTGATGCATTTATTTCTGCCATTCCTACATCATTCGGCTAATCTTTTATTCTTGTGTCCACCTGCAAGCCACATATGCTCAGTAATCAATCATCTTCATCCCGACGCTTCCGCCCTCCCATACCTACCTAACTACCTACCTACCAGAGAAACCCCCCCCTCATTCCTAGTGATCAACCACCACCAGCCTCATATAGTCCCATATCCGTAGCCTGCAACTCAAATTCTCCCTTGTTGAAAAGATAAAAAGTTCTCAAAGTTTAAATCACTTCCCCCTTCACTCTATCAACTCAAGCAATGGCACCACCCACTCCCCCTTCACCCTCGCCACCGCCCACGAAAAAGTCAAGAAAGCCCAAGCGCTATGGAATACCCGCGATCCGGAGCAGGTCGTCAAGGGGTACACGCCCGACTGTATCTGGAGGAACAGAGATGTGTTTGTGCGAGGGCATGAGGAAATCAAGGGGTTTTTGGCGCGGAAGTGGGGGAGGGAGGTGGGTTATAGGTGAGATACCTCTTGTCTTGCTTGCTTTGCTTGTGTGTGTTGTTTTTGGTGTTGGTGCTCTGGGATTTTGGACATTTCTATATCTTTATAGAAAAAGATGGTAGCGTGTGCGCCTCTTTCTTTTCTTTAAGAACAGGGGAAGAGGGGAAAGGGGGGATGATATATCTGACATAAAAGCCCAGGTTGAGAAAAGAGCTTTTCTCCTTCACGACCGACAAGATAGCCGTGCAATTCTTCTACGAATACCAAGACGCCCACGATGGCATGAAGTGGAAGAGGTGTTATGGGCTGGAACACTGGGTTTTTGACCAGCAGGGCGTTATGGTGAGGAGGATGATGAGTGGGAATGATGTGGTGATTGGGGAGGACGGGGATGGGAGGGGCCGGTGGTTTGGTGGAGGGGAGGGGAATGGGGAGGGGGTAGATGTGAATGCGTTGGTGGATGCGGTGGAGATTCCTGATGGGCATGGGAGTTTTTGAAGGTGAAGGGGGATAGAGAGGGAAAGTAAAGTCATGCAAATAATATTAGAGATGAGATGGACGGAGACTGAACACAGAAGAATCAACCTTCTAACCGGCCAGATACATGTAGATATCCTAATCCTGAGTCGTATCATACATGGTAAAGTATAGAAGTACTACAGCCACTTTTCAGGCCAAGAGAGCCGCACATCCCGTCTGTAGAAAACGTCCCACAACCCTGCCGATGCTATGCTGCAGAATGAAAGATTGAATGCAAGGCGATTTATTATGCTGTCCCACCCATCAGAGTGTCCTCACTACTATTCTGCCTTCTCCCCGCCGCTTCACCCTGGTCGCCTCTCACCGTCTCCGAGGAACTATGCTCACCATGCAACCATCTCTGGAAGTCGTCCTTAGTCTTCTGGATGTCTTCGTCTTTGAGCTCACTCATCCACTTATTCCGTTCTTTGTTCTCGAACAAATCCGACAAGCCTTCTTTCCGCTTCTGGTGAGCTTCCTCGTAGGCGCTCGACCCTCGTTTCCGAGATTGTGGCGACTGAAGCCACCAATCGTAGGTGTAGGGATCGTAAAGGAGATGGTAGTTGTTTGGAGAGATACGAATAACGAGGCCGTCGTAGCTCGACATGGGCAGGGGGAATGCTTTGACTTCTCCGCCATCCTCGCCTGCATTGCCCTTCTTGGCGCCGGCGGCAAAAGGTCGGTTGCGCCGGAGGTACGGGAAGGACATTTTCTTCAAAGGGACGCTTTCGGTGTGATCAAGCATTGAGTATGTTGAGACATAGTAAGACCAGCGAGCTGATGCAGCTAACTCGTCGGCCTCATAAGTCTTATCGTCCTTCTTGAAGATCTGGACGTAGGCTGTTTGCGTAGGTCGATTCTAAGTAATGTCAGCAGCTGAACAGCGATGAGCCACAGACTCAACTCACGTAGCGGATGCGGAAGATGTCACCGTCTCTGCCAAACTTCTCCACTTGCTTCCGGTACGTCAGTTCGTTTTGATGTGTCGTCTCATCCTCTTTTCGGTCTTTGTAGAAAAGGTTGATAATGTCCAAACTTTTGTCCTTGTTGTCGCTTACGAGAATTAGCAGCGCAAAGCGCAATATTGATGCGCACATTTTGTCAAAGGTGAAGAGTTGCCAGCCGTCATGCATGTAATAGCGCCGTAGCATATCTTCAAGCTGGTTTGAATCGACTTCTGACTTGATCACCTCCTCGCAAATCTGAACAGTCTGCTTGTAATAGTTGGCCGTAGAGGACACATCAGCGAAATAATCGGTGGGAATCTTATCAAACAGGCCAAGCTTGTGAGCAGGCTTCTGCATCATGGCGTTTCTGACGTCCGTGTGCACCTTGTGTTCCAGGGCCTTGATATGTTGAAGCCGCTCGTACAAGCCTTGAAACATTCGAAAGAAGCAGTAGATGTTCGAGGTTGCGTAGAGATGAAAATCATCTCGTCTGAAGGGGACATTCAAGTCGGCTTCACTTCCACTGACTGGATGGGACATCCAACGATGCTCAGAAGGGTCTGGCCGGGGCTGATCTGTGGGCGTGCCTGCTGATGCCGGAGTATCCTCATCGTTAGATTGTACATCAGGTGTTGTCACACCACTTCGATCTGCGGCCTCGCCTCGACCTGACTTTCTCTCCAGGACGCCTCTTCGCAAATCTTGCTTCTTGCCATTAGGTCCACGACGGCCACGTACTCCATTTGATTCGCCGTCCGTATTCGCTTCGTCATCATCCATCTCTTCGTTCGGCGGAGTGGCGTCTTCGATATCGTTCATCCTTTCTTCAAAGGCCTCTCTATCGACGTCGAAGAAAGTCGGGATGAACGTCTTGATAAAGCTATCGAGTCGCAACTTGTCTGCCTCGTTCGCAGGGTACGAGACGTGCAGACAAGTAAGTAGGAGATGGCAGGCATCGTAAAGAACCTCGAAATCATTGAATCCATACTTGAACTGATATCTCGGCACCTGAGTCCACGGAATCAAGCGTTGGCGACGCTGTTCTTCGTATTTGGCGTGGATCTCGTTATGAAGTGTCTTTGGTTGGAATTGACGTTTGTCCGATGACTTAACGGTGATTCCCTGATGATCAAGACTCTTCCAGAAGATACGGTTTGTTTGCTCGCGCCAAACTTTCTCCCATTCCCGCTGTATCACGATTAGCTACTTTCATAGCTTCATTGTCAGCACTACATACCTGGCTGGCTTTCCATTCCTCGACTTTTTGTTTCAAACGACCCAGAAGTATAGGAATGACGGCATTTGGTCGCTTGAACATATCTTCGATGACTTTACCACCGCGCTCACGGTCATAAATTTTCTTAATAACCCGACGATAGATGGTCTCACTTTGACTACCGATACCCGGAGGCAGTTCATACTTGTACCTCTCGTCATCTGTCATAAGTTTCAGCTGTTGCGCTATTGGCTCGAGAAGCTGTATTGTCCGAAGGCAGGCCTCAATATTGATATCGTAGTCATGACGTTCTTCTTCGATCTTATGCAGCGCCTCTTCATATAGATTCTTCCGGTGCGCGATAAATCCTGACTCCTCAGAGGCCCAAGTCGGATGTGATACCCATTCATCGTTCAGCACTGAGTTGCACATTTCGTCGCGGCCGCTGCAAGATCGTAGCCGCTCTCGTCTTGGGAGGAGGCGATAACTAGGCCCCAGACCACGGCAATTGCTCAGAACAACCTTTCCACTAGGAATTCTCTGGGTGTTCAGGACAACGTGATCTCGGCCTTCATAGTTAAGCCACCTCTTGAACCAAGACATCAAGTCTATGTTGCTACCGATAAAATTATAAGTCT